>NC_052313.1:52924561-53228017 GCF_016432855.1 Salvelinus namaycush
CAGCTGGACCGAGTGTGTGTGGGCTGTTTGTCCCATTCCTGGAGTGTGAGTGTGTGTGCGTGCATGCGTGCGTGTGGCTATGTGAAGGTGTGTGTCTGTTAACCAGGTGCTGGACCGCTCTGTTCTGTCACTTGGCAGTGCTGCTAACTGATATGTCAGAAAATCAATTAATTACCTTTAAGTAGCAGTTAACTGCATCCAAACAATACAACCCCATGAATTATAGAGGAGGTGTGAGAGTGCGTACGTGCAAGCCTCAATTATTTCCCCTCTATTTTAACTTGAGAGTCACTATCACTGCTTTCACAATGTTTGATTACAGAAACATTCAATTCCAACTTCTGTAAATCTTCTACAATAAACTTAAAACAATCTGCTAACACTTTCAGTGAGTGAGTGATGAGTGACTGGGTGATGAGTGACTGATGAGAAGCTCTTTGAAGCTCTATGAGACTCTTCCCCAGGCTGTATCTCTCCATCGATCCCTTGTTCAGGGAGGTGGTGGAGGTGAGGGGTGGAGGTGGTGAGGAGGGGCGAGTGTGTGGGTATTGATCCTCAGTGTGGCCCTGGTGCTGGCCTCAGGGTGGCCCCGACTCTAGAGACAGCAGGGGACAGACTGCCCCTGGCACAGAGAGAGAGACAGAGAGACTGAGAGAGTGAGAGACTGAGAGAATGAGCGAGAGCGAGAGACTGAGAGAATGAGAGAGAGACAGAAAGGACACGAACACAGCAGTCCCCTAAGAGAGGGAGAAAGAGAGAGATAAACAAGTATAAAGGAAAAGACGATTAGAGGGACAGTTCAATCCACGTCCCCAAAGAGAAACTCTGACCTGCAGAGATTGGCAGAGTGGAAGAGGAGGTTCCAACCAACTAATACAGTGTGCGAATCCAGCAACAGTGTGGTAACAGAGGCGACACATCCTGTCAAACTCGTCCCTAGTAGTGCCTTCACTAGACCATCATGACCTGCTGTGGCGTACCAGATCCCTGCAACACACACACATTCGGTGTCCTGTGGTACTGCCACTGGTGTACCCAGAGTTCCATTGGGCCCAGGTCTGTGGGATAGTGACTATGAGTGGTGGATTCGGGGTGTGTGTGTGGAGGACGACCCAGAAACCTCAGTGGCCATGCACCAACCTCAGCCAGACCAGAGGAGTGATCCGTGTCACGCTAGGTGGTTTCCAGGAAGCCAGAGACCAGCCATAGTGGTCATGTCACCTAAGGAGCTGTCACTGGCAAATCAAACTGTCTCCGTCATTCGAATCTGGTTTACAGATCTTCCAGTGTAAAGACCGTGTGGTTTCCAAACTCTGGCGTGAACCACTGAGAAAATGGTCCTTTTCATGTGATCCACAAACTCGATGACAATTACTTAAAACACAAACCAGTCTTTATGGCTAAGGCCAACTCAATCCCCTGCTCTCGCAAGTTTAAGTCTTCGACTTTATTTTCACCGTTTGTCAGAACTTTAGAAAAAGAAGAGAGGGAGAGAGATGAGAGAAAGACATGGAGGGGGGAGCGATAGAGAGAGGAAAGGAGAGAGAGAAAAATCATTTGAGTCGCTAAATGAAATTAGCAGGTCTGAGTTGCCTGAGGGCAGAGTGATGCCGAGTCCCCCGGGGCTACGCTTAGTGAGGGAATATATTAAGCATGAGTGGATGCCATCCGTTTTCCCCTCCTTTCTCTCCTTCTTTCTCTCTTTTTCAGTTTTTCACTAATATCTTGGGCGAGGGGGGAGGTGGGTAGGGGGGCGGTGGGTATAAAAGGATGAGGGTGAGAGTGAGGGGGATCTAGCTTTCCATATTCCTGTGCTGGGTCTTAAAAACCCACCCCACCGTTCGCTCCGCAAGTACCCAGAGACGAAGCATGAATCCTGGGCCCTTCTCCAACTCCGGTCCCCTGTCCTGGGCCATGTACCTGATGAGGAAAGGCCGAACTGGCAATGGGCTCTTTGGTAATCTATCCTGCTTTTATTACTACACCTGCGTCTTCGTCTACCCCTTCCTCTTCACCGTTATCATCAACATCATCACTGTCTGCCTCTCAACCACTGTCGTCTTTGTCTTTGTTTGTCAAATTGAAAGACATTTGCCCTGAATCTTCCTTATCTCATCTTTACCTACTGCTATTTCTTCATGATCTTCATCATCATCCCCACCACCATCATCATCATCATCACCCGCTTCCTCTCAGCCTTTTTTATCTTCTTTTGTTTACTGTTCTCTCACCTCTCATTCTTTCTCCAGTCTGTTTTCCAATGTTGTCCTGAATGGGGTTAAGAAACCAAGAGTGAAACATTTGATTGATACAACATACAACAGTTTTTATTTCTGTGTGCTGCGGCTGTATTTTGGTTTGAGTGGTTCACCTTACTTGATGCTAACTGATGCTCAAAAAACAAAAGACTGAATGATGTGCTCAAGATATTTCTTATTTTACCTCGAAAAATGTTTCGGCTATATTAATCTGTAGACCTATAGGTTCATGGGTAGGCTATATTAATCTGTAGGCCTATAGGTTCATGGGTAGGCTATATTAATCTGTAGGCCTATAGGTTCATGGGTAGACTATATTAATCTGTAGGCCTATAGGTTCATGGGTAGACTATATTAATCTGTAGGCCTATAGGTTCATGGGTAGACTATATTAATCTGTAGGCCTATAGGTTCATGGGTAGGCTAGATCCGTTGTTTATGCTGATGACTTGTCATTTAAACCAATCATCTCTCCAGAATTGATTCTTTCCCAATGCAATGGAAGCGGCCTCCAGTTAATCGCGCAAACATGCTGCAGCGTGTAGCCTCGCGACGCATATCGATAGATTTGATAGCCGACTACATACATTATTGATCAAGCAGTTTGCGCCTATCAGATTACCGCTGCTCAGAGGTGAACGGGACGAGAGGAAATACAAGCCTCTCGCTCTCTCTCTTGTAGAACTCTCCCTGCCTCAAAGTAGCAGTTCTTCCTTTAGGCAACAGTAAAGTCGGTTCATTTGTGAGGAAATATTTCCTTAAATTATATTGAAATCGCGATTTTTTTTAATGATTGAATATTTTAGGCCGTGATTATAGGCTATAGGTTTTTTATTTCAATAATATAGGCAACCAACATTTTCACGGCTACGGCTTTCAAAAATCAGACTGCATCACATTTATTTAGCATGTGAAAAAACAAAATTGTATTTGTTTTAATTAGAATCGAATGTATTTAATTTGATGTGTCATATAGGAGTAAATAGGCTATTTGCTTTGTTTTATTGTTTTTAACAATGATCTAATTATTAGCACATCTCCAAGGGGACATTTTAACTGAGCTTTGTGTTTTATTAATCAAATCCTAAATGTATATACGACGATGTTAGAATAGGCTATAATAAATTAAATCTCCAATTATAGATTTAGTAGGATCCGTTTGCAATCAAATGTATCTCTTATACTCTGTTAAACTGATGTGTTGAGAACCGCTTCATCAGTTTGAAATATTTTGTGTCCTAAATTTCAAACATAAATGTAGTCCTAATTTGTGGCCTATTGTTTGGTTGTTGCTTAAAATTAAGGGACAATCTGGTGTGCTGGTCGGTTCTGCGTGAAGTGCTGTGGTGTGCTGCATTGTAAAAGATAACATTATCGGGGCGGCAGGTAACCTAGTGGTTAGAGCGTTAGGTCCGAAAAGTTGCCGGATCGAATCCCCGAGCTGACAAGGTAAAAATCTGTCGTTCTGCCCCTGAACCAGGCAGACCATTATTGTAAATAAGAATTTGTTCTTAACTGACTTGCCTAGTTAAATTTAAAAAATGTAAAGATGAGTTGTGTCCGTCTCTCACCACGGATGTATTTCAACACAAACAATTGCGACAAAATGCGTTTCCAGTCAAATGCTCAAACGGCGGCTGGCCCGGGCCTTGCCGTCACGACACACACCTGCACAGAGATATAACTAGCCTACGTGAGTCATTGAATGTGGTTATAACGGACTTATTTGATTGACAGAATTATAATGCTTTATTCAAGGGGACATGATTGACTTCAGAGCATTATGTGGTTTTATTGTAAAAAAAATATATATATATATTATTATGATTATTCAGCCATGTCACAAGTGGCTGGCCTTTTTTGTAGGCGATTTAGCTTCTGCTTCTTTTATCCGGCACCATTGAATCATATTTCCAGTAAGCTGTTTGGATGTGTCAGTGAAGTTGATGACTAATTATACTTTTAAACACGCACAAGCGCATGGGAAATAAGCCTAACTGATGGACAGTTATTCTGTAGGCCTATGTCAGCACTTCCTAAGTAATGGAACATTGATTAATCAGAGGGAATCCACATAAATATTTGTTGTAGTTTTTCTAATAAAAAAACTGTTTTGGCCTTGAGAATGTGTCCATTGCAAAAAATACGCACCATTATCCATTATTCGTTACGGCCTAAATTAATCAATCCAACATCAAAAAAATGTTAGGACAGTAAAAATCAATTTAGGATTCTTTGCACCGTGTTTACTGTATATAGAGCAAAAAGGCCAGTCACTTTCCATCACGGACACTGTAGTCGGTCCGGTCAGGCGGATGCGTAAGCCGTTACATTTTTTATCATCACCCCTGTGGCTATACGTTCTTAAAACACGGAGAGAGGAGATAAACTGACAGTTCTCTAAAACTCCCCGACAAGGCTGTCAGACTGACCTCTCTTTGTCAAATCAAACTGAAAAACTCATCAGACGAATACTTTCTGCTGAGCTCTGCGTGTACAGGTGGACTAGACTTCATAGTCATTATGGCAAAGACACATAGCCTGTGGCGATGAATATCGAACTGGACAATCGAAATGAGCTCAACACAGGAGATAATGAGAGAACAAAATCATAATTTTGGATTCCAGAATAATTTTCTTTCTGCTTTGATCTGAATTTGAAAGTAGCCTACAATGTGGGGTTAAATCATTTCCATAATGCAACATATTTACACCATGCAAAAATATTCACATATAGACATAAGATCGTCTGTTTTTATTTACATCGTCACGCAATATAAAATAATTCTCTACAGTGAGGCCTGCGAGTATGTTACAGCTTTCCATTTGCCAGAGAGGTGATTTAGATCGTATGCCGCCACCTATTGTTGATATTTGGTGCAGCCACGACGCCCACACTGCGCACTGACACTACAAGGCCTGGGAGGTGCTTTATGCGGTCGTGGAAAAAGTGTTCTACGGTCCTACTTCAGTAAAAGTCAAGACACCTTTAAAGAAAATGACTCAAGTAAAAGTGAACGTCACCCAGTAAAAGTCTAAAAGTATTTGGTTTTAAATGTACTTAAATACTCAATTGTCATAGATCCTATTTGAGTAAAAGTAAAAGCGATACGTGAAATTCCTTATAATAAGCTAATCAGATGGCACAACGTTCTTGTTTTTATATTTACGGACAGACAGGGGTACACAGACAGGGGTACACAGACAGGGGTACACAGACAGGGGGACACAGACAGGGGTACACAGACAGGGGGACACAGACAGGGGTACACAGACAGGGGTACACAGACAGGGGTACACAGACAGGGGGACACAGACAGGGGGACACAGACAGGGGTACACAGACAGGGGTACACAGACAGGGGTACACAGACAGGGGGACACAGACAGGGGTACACAGACAGGGGGACACAGACAGGGGTACACAGACAGGGGTACACAGACAGGGGTACACAGACAGGGGGACACAGACAGGGGGACACAGACAGGGGTACACAGACAGGGGGACACAGACAGGGGTACACAGACAGGGGGACACAGACAGGGGTACACAGACAGGGGTACACAGACAGGGGTGTTTAGCGAGTCAGCCAGATTAGAGGCAGTAGGGATGACAATGAGTTATATTGATAGGTGCGTGGATTTGACCAATGCTGTACTTTTGGGGGTCAGGGAATACGTATGGGAGTAAAAAGTACATATTTTCTTTAGGAATGTAGTGGAGTAAAAGTTGTCAAAAATATAAACATTAAAGTAAACATACCCCCCCAAAACTAGGCTACTTAAGTAGTACTTTAAAGTATTTTTACTTAACTACGCTACTTTACACCACCATCTTTATGTGGCAACGTTGTTTTCCACAGCAGTGGAAAACAAAAGGTAACTTTCATGCTTACTTGCAGATAACTGTTTATTTGAAGTCTTGTTGTTGAGGATGAGAGCCTACATTCTGACACCGTGAAAGCTGCTTTTTAAGCACGTGCATTTACGCTCTGTCACACTATCATGAAATACATCCCCTGTTCAATGGTTACTTTATTCAGTATGTCTGTGTTGTGCATGGATTGTGGAACCTACTATAACGTCAACCTCTGAACCCACACCACGTTGGACACTAGCCATAGTGCTATAGAGGGGGAATAGGCCTATAAGAAATGGGACATCGTCCCCAAAATGCGTCGCGGTGGCATAATCTATTCGCAGATGTGATGCAGCCTGGGTTATATGGTTAGAGCGGTGACGTGGTGGCTATTGCTGATATCATATTCCCCGAATAAATCAGCGCATGACCAATACGTCCACTGGAACAGTACACGCGCCCTGGAATTCAGCAGAATGCCTGTCTTTGTATAAATGTCCACCTCATCGATAGATGAGTCATTTGGGACTCTCTCTTTACTTTTCCTGTTATTGCACGTCTATATAGGCACATAGGCTATGTCTTATTGGCTAACTTATTGCATGGATATTTACTCATTTTATTTTGTTATGGTGTATGCAGACTATGTTTTGACACCGACATGAGAAATCATCCAGGAAATATCAGGCATTAGGTAGGCTAAAGTGTATATCCAACTAAATATGTGTGTTTGGTGTACAAACGCATAGGCCTAATTGTGATTTGGGCAGTTTTTTTGTGAACAATCATTTGAATCCACCTCTCAATATATTTTCTTGTGTGTTTTTTGTTTTTGTATTGGTATCCAACATCCAAATGCACGCTGTTGACTTTTATGTTAGAACCACAATACTAGAGCGCGACCGCTGTGTCCGTCTCTCATCGAGCACCGCAGCCCCAAAGTGGAATTCCATTGACTGGCCCGATCCTTCCTAAGAACCCACAGTTCTCCATCCCTGGACGGACACAGCTCTGATTGGTTAAACCCTCCCGGACTCTCCGTAGTTGCTCGATTCCATTGGCTGAGATCTGTCTCTATGCAAATCCAACCCTGGAGGGACGCATTCCAGCACTGCGGACTGACTGCCAGTAAAACCCTGTCTCCCACTGTCGGGACGTTCATTCATACGCAGCAACTCAACTCTATACACAACCGGAGCATTCAACAAGGGTTTGTCGAAATATAAGGCTGTTTGCAGTGACACATCCTAGCCTATTCCTCGTTGACATTCCAGACAATATTTATAAAAGCGAAATTGAAGTATAAACGTGTTTTCCGTCTCCCATGTTGGAACGCATAGAGACGAGAAGATTCCTATTGCGAATTGGGGAGCCATAGAACATCCATCAAAGTTGACCTTTTGTGGCGAGTAACTCACAAGTTATTGAAGGACAACAGAAGAGGAAAAGAAGAGAGAAAAATAACCCAACTGGACTTTCTTATTCGCTGCTCGCTTGAATGCGCCCTGAGACCTCCTTGGATGACGGTCGGGTTTTATTTAGTATCTGGTCGGTGGATGCCTCTTCAGTTTCTGTGTCCATAACACGGATCATGGAATGAGGACTTCACACACCGAGATTTAGCGGGATGTGCGTCATTTGTTAACCGAAGGTCTTTTACTCCACTACAACGCATAGACCCAGTTTTATTCGTGCCCACGCAGGTACCTTCAGACTCTCGCCTGATTTCCACTGTTGATCCACGTGCCTTGGGAGAGTTCATCTAACGACAACGGGTTTAATTTTAGAGGCAAATATCAGAAGAAACATAGAGCTATATATTCCACAGAGAGTCAGTTTAACTGGATCCTACTGCGGTGTGCAAATGGTCTTCCTTTGGGACGCCAAATACGGTACATTAACTTATTTTCACATTTTACGCACGGTTGAATATGTGTTGGTATCTATACCCATCTTGTCCTGTCTAACTTATCAACACCATACTGTGGCAGAACCTGTGTATTATTATCAACCAAGATTTCAACTTCCCTCTGAACTGTGGTTTAGTGCTTTGTGCATGCTAGGTTACAAATGTAGCCTGTAGCCTACTCGCTGTGAGAGAAAAAACCCGTTGGCGTCCTGCCAATTATTATGTTTATTTCCTCTTAAAATCCTGGTTTCGGTGTGTTTCTTGGCTGTGTGAATGTGCGCGGATATAAATGTACGCACAAATGTCAACACACACGCACACACTTGAGGTTAGGCTACATTAATCAGTTGTCACTAGATACCACAGCCACAAAGTCATAAACCCCGCCTATTTATATCTTTTATCTTCATAAAATCAGGTTTTAAAGCTAAACTTAACCCTGAACTTAAACACACTGCTAACTTATTCCTAACCCTAAATTAAGACCAAAAAGCTCATTTGAGTTTTCATGAAGTTTTACGATAGGCCTACAGACTATTTTAACTTTGTGACTGTGGTAACTAATGGAAACCACATTAAAACACATTACTTCCCCTCATCAACGGTTTATAAATAAATCCTTCCATCCACAGCGCGTGGTTTGCTGTTAGTATTGGATGGTTAGATGAGAGCAACACAGAGTTGGAGTTCAGTCCAGTTCTGTGGTACACTAGTCCAAGTTCTGTTGAAAGAGCGAGAGGCAGCAGCGGTTTTTAAACCCCCGGTAGTTCCAAACCGCCAACATGTGGCATCGATTGTGGTGGGCTTGGCTGAGTGGCAGACAGACAGACCGACCGACAGCGCGCGCCGGGCCCTGTCAGACACAGCATCGCTGGCTGGTTTTTAACGGTTTGGTTTCACGTGTCTCCGGCTCTCCAGGGTTGGGTTCCGCTGTTGTAATTTCACTGCTCTCTATTCTGAGAACTTGTATAATTCTGTGCTCTGAAGGCCAACTTGAAACTACATGCACATTGATAAACAGAATAGAAAATACTGATGATGTGCACAGTTCAAAATGTGAATAGCCTAAATTCGTTTTTAACTTTTACGAAGTTATATGCTTTATTGACATACTGTTGACTCTATAGTGTGTGCGCGCATGTACGCCTTCGTTGTGTCTGTCTGTGTCCTCACTCACTTATTTATCTACATCTACATCTTTCTCCAGACCCAGCACCTGGTCGGCGCTTCACCCCCCCTTCCACCACCCTATTGTCAGGTAAGATGAGTGAGGGTCTGCCCCTGGGTGCCCAGGAGAGCAGTAGCGCCGCCCTGGTGGGAAAGCTGCGTATTGCAGACCGAGGCATGGTGGAGGTGCTGTCAGATCACCCTGGAGAACTGATGAGGACAGACAGCCCCAACTTCATCTGTTCTGTCCTACCCACACACTGGAGGTGCAACAAGACGCTGCCCATCGCATTCAAGGTGAGTGAGTGAGTGAGTGAGTGTGTGTGTGTGTGTGTGTGTGTGTGTGTGTGTGTGTGTGTGTGTGTGTGTGTGTGTGTGTGTGTAGTGCTATATTTGTTGTTTTATTTTGAATTATTTCTGGAGGCTATAGAGGAACGTTTTCCTGCGCAAATTTAGTCTGATGGCAACGTTTCTCATAAATGTCTATGTATGTGTGTGTCAAATAAATAAATAAAAAAAATATATATTGTCAGATGCACTGGATACAACAGGTGTACCTTACCTTGAAATGCTTACTTACAAGCTCCTAACCAACAATGCAGAGTTTTTAAAAAGTAAGTAAGAAAAATTTGCTAAATAAACGAATGGAAAAATAGTAACACAAATAAAAGAACAATAACGAGGCTATATACAAAGGGTACCAGTACCGAGTCATTGTGCAGGGGTACAGGTTAGTCCAGGTAATTCAGGTATTATGCACATGTAGGTGAAGGGGTAAAGTGACTATGAATTGATAATAAACAGAGAGTAGCAGCAGTATGTGTGTGAAGAGTGTGAAGAGTGTGAAGGAATGTGTGTGTGTGTGTGTGTGTGTGTGTGTGTGTGTGTGTGTGTGTGTGTGTGTGTGTGTGTGTGTGTGTGTGTGTGTGTGTGTGAGTTGCGTCAATATACACGTGTCTGTGTTTTGGGTGTGTATGTGTTGAAGTGTCTTTGTAGTATGTATGAGTGAGTGGTTATTGTCCAATGAGTGTACATCGAGCTTGTGCCAAATTTCTGTTGTTGAATAAAATAAGGTGGTTAATGCAAGTAGTCTGGGAGGTTATTTGATGAACTGTTCAGCAGTCTTGAGGGTAGAAGCTGTTAATGAGCCTTTTGGTCCCAGACTTGGCGCTCAGGTTGCCGTGTGTGTGAGATGGTGCTTGATAACTGTCCATGAGCAGTACCCAATCTCCCAACCTCATAACTAGCTACCAAGAAGCCATTTCAGGCTATCAATCAAGTTCCAGTAGCTAGCTTGTCTAACTATCTTAGTTGGCATGCCAGCTGGCAAGGTTGATAGACTTAGAAAAGCAAGCAATTACTAAATGTACTGAATTAGACTCACGTTCCTTTCAATATTTTACCCAGATTTGAGCAGAGAATCAGAGAAGCATATTTAGTTTCAGGAGGATACAGACAGCTCAAGATGTATGGTTACATATGCAGAAAAATACAATTTTTGACATAGAATTAAGCATAATGATTATGGCTCTAGATTGCCGGAAAAATCTGTTTCAGGTGTTTGAAAAACGCAAAATTCTCCAATTTACAGACGGACCCCCCCCCCCCCCCTCACATATTTTGTGCCCCCTCAGATTTTTGGGGTGCATGACGCCCCTGGTCACAGAATAAACGTTTAATTGGAGAAAAATATTATTATAGCCATAGCCTATTCCTTTACAGTTTTTCACTTTGTCATGCAGTTCTCAGAATTGGAATGATGCACGTCAATGTCTCCCAGTTGTGTAATTAGGCTGATGTCGTTCTGGGCATCCATAATGGGAATTATATCATCCAAGTAAAGTACTTTTAAGCACTTTAGGACAGAAGCGTGAAAAAAGCCATAGAAAAATACTGTAAAATCAGATTGAGGGAGTTGTATACATTATGTACATTATAAACAAAGTCATAGGCGGATGTTGTTGCCATTAAGTGTGTGTTTGTGTCTGGATGTTGTTGACCGTCTGCTTGAAGAGCTCTATAATCGTTTCCTCATTATTGTTTGTTCTGCAGGGCCGTTTTCACGCTCCACCGAACCTCTCTCTCATGTCTGACTTCCGTAGCTCCCCAACAGTCCTCCAGAATGTAAACTATACTGGGGCTGCCAAACACCCGTATTTTCCATCTCTGCCGTGTGTGTGGGTGAAGGGGGGTTGTGTGTGTGTGTGGACTAAAGATGTAGTTTCTCAGTTGAAAAACAGAACAGAGCTGTAGAACCCATGCCCGGTATCTCCTCTGTACATTTGCACGCTGATTTGTGGCCATGATTACAGTTAATATGAAAATGACTCTCCCTGGGTCTATTTGCGTTGGGTGTGGAGCTATTCAGTCTGTAGTCTGGGTGGCTTTCTGGAGCACAAAACCGCCCAGACTGCCCTCCCATTTAGTAGACCCAGGGTTGGAACAAATTACTGAGAAATAGACTAAATAGATTCAGAATGAATAATTCATTCATTATGAAGTACTATAATTTATAATTTGTCAATATTATTTTTAAAAGTATAAACATAGTTGAATACACTCGGAATAGAGTGTTGCAATATAACTAAAGATGCTCCTCTTTTACCAAATACATATATCTACACACGGGCGCAACTTGGTTTTAGAAGTGGGGGGGACATAATGGTCATTATTATAATTTTTTTAATTATCCAGTCGAATAAACTCTCCAAACAGCCTACCCGACCGCTCGGAGGCATCCTAAAACACACTGTTGCCCCGTTTTGTATCACAATCCAATGATAAAACGGGGGGGGGGGGGGGGGGGGGGGGGGCAAAAATGCATGTCCCCCCCGTCCCCAGTAAAGGTTGCGCCTCTCTATCTACCTGATAATTGATGTTTTGTGTAAAGTGTTCAATGTAAATTACGTGTGTAATTATGTTTATGTATTGTCTTTTTTTATAATGTGCAAGACAAGCAATAAAGTTTCCATCTATCTGACTGTGTCTCTGTCTCTCTCTCTCCTCCTATTGCCGTAGGTGGTTGCCTTTGGTGATATCCCTGACGGTACCTTGGTCACGGTGATGGCAGGGAACGATGAGAACTACTCAGCAGAGCTCCGCAATGCCACGGCCGCCCTCAAGAACCAGGTGGCTCGCTTCAACGACCTGCGCTTCGTAGGCCGCAGCGGACGAGGTACACACGCACACACACGCACACGCACACATATATATATAGATACACTGATATAGCTCTCTCTCTCTGTCCCTAACGGACGGTGAACCGCAGTTACTCCAAATCAGGTACAGGCAAATGTCATGCCTTATCTATTTAAAACACAGGCCTCTCTGTACATAAGCTAGCTGTTACTGTACACACACACACACACACACACACACACACACACACACACACACACACACACACACACACACACACACACACACACACACACACACACACACACACACACACACACACCTCTCAATTGTCCCATTGTCCTGCTACGCAAACAGCCATCCAGTCTGACTTAAAACACACACACCCACAGGACCTATAATGCAGCTCAGGGTTAATTACAGTATGACTGTATGTGTGAGCTTGTCTGAACTTGTGGTGAACGTTGATGAAACTAGGTGAGTGTTTGGTTGGGTTGTGGTCAGAGAGTTGGTCTGGCTGCAGCTCAGTAGGCTGTGGCCCAGTGTTAGTGTGGTTACGGTGGTGTGGTTTAGAGTTATGTAAGGGATCTCTCTCTCACACACACACACACACGTCTGAATATGAAATAAACCATTCTAAACACACACACACACACACACACACACACACACACACACACACTCCTCCTTCTCCTCTTTTCTTCTGGGAAACACACACACCATGACAGAAGTTTATTCAGAAGGAAGATAAGACAAGTGATTGGCTAATGCTGATAGGACCCACTGTGGTAAACACACTGCTGTACTCAACAAGCCTAGACCTGAACAGGAGGAGGAGGAGGGGGAGGAGGAGGGAGAGGAGGAGGAGGGGGAGAGAGGAGGAGGGTAAAGTCTGACTGCATCTCTACTTATCAGCCCCACCAAACACACTATGTGGTTTCACAATCTTACGGAACAACCCCCCCCCCCCCCCCCACACACACACGCGCGCGCACGCACACGCACACACACACAGAAATCATCCCATTGATAGGGGCGATTACAGATGGAGAGTTCCGGAGTAAACAGTCATCTGTGTACAGTAAGCCCCAGAGAAATGTAAACTGGGTAAAAGCCTTGGCACTTAGACACACACACACACACACACAGAGGCACAGCTTTTAGATGTGCACTGATGGTGTCCAATCAGACAGACAGACTGATGACACAACAGCAACAAAGACCACAGCTGTTCTCTCATCCTATCTATCTCTCGATCGCTCTACCTCTCCCCTCCTCTATCACTTACCGATCCTCTCAGATTCTTTCTTACAGATAGCACACCAGCAACAAAGACCACAGCTGTTCTTCCTCTGTCTTTCTGTCTCCTCCCACTCTCCTCTCTTTCTGGATATAGGAGCAGTGAGTTACTGGGCGGCAAAACGGCACAAACAATCTCAGACATATTTATCTCTTTCTTTCGCTCTCTTTCTCTCGTTTTCTCTCTTTTTCTCTCTCTTGCAAACAAAGTTGTTTGGATGTGCACACACTTGTTCACATCCTAACACATGCGCAGTATAGTGTACACACACACACACACACACACACACACACACACACACACACACACACACACACACACACACACACACACACACACACACACACACACACACACACACACACACACACACACACACAGCGTTGTCAGGGGATGTTTTCTAGCTGTGTTGTCTTCTTCCCGTCTGCCTCTCAGACAGAACGTCTCCGTCACAGACACTAATACTTGTGTGTGTGTGTGTGTGTGTGTGTGCGTGCGTGTGCGTGTGATATCTGCATACATATGGAGAAAAGAGAGGAGGATTTTTTTTGTGTGTCTATGTCTGATGTAAGACAATGAGCAATCTTTGCGGAAAAGCGGAAATGTGATTGTGAAATATCATCATATTTTGCAATTCAATTATCCTACAATAACTTACTTTAGAAAAATAGTTAGTACTACATGATGAATAATGGACAGTTTTCCCATTATGGTGAATATTACTGTATTAGTAGATTTGCCTCTCTTTGGGCAGTCAAACACAGTTGAATAGAAAACGTGGGATAGGGATGTGATCTCATAGCTTCTCTAGACTCTGAGAATAGTCCTGGCTGCCTGCTTGTGTGTGGTCTGGACAGTGATGCTGAGTACTTCCACAGTACAGCTGAGTACCTGTGTGTGTGTGTGTGTGTGTGTGTGTGTGTGTGTGTGTGTGTGTGTGTGTGTGTGTGTGTGTGTGTGTGTGTGCGTGTGCGTGTGCACGGAATAGTAATCAATCAAACATTTTACCAACTGGGGACATTTTGTTCGTCCCCACAAGGTTTAGGGTTAGAATTACGTTTAGGGTTTGGAGCTAGGTTTAGGGTTATGGGATTTTGAATGGGACTGAACTGTGTGTCCCCACAAGGTTAGCTGTACAAGACTGTGTGTGTGTGTGTGTATGAGTGTGTGTGTGTGTGAGTAACAGTAGCCAGGGCTTTAGCTGGCGTAGGCTGGTCTGTGTGTGGTAACTCTATTCCAGCCTTGGCACAGCCTCTGACCACCTCCCCTGGGCGCCCATACCTCCATGGTGGGTGACAAGTGTGTGTGTGTGTGTGTGTGTGCACATCCTCTCAGCATATGCCCGTCACTCATCACCATGCATTGAGGTACAGAGCCTGAGGAAGAAAAACACACACAGATGTGATTGTCTCCTCCACTCACCTAGGAATCTCTATACTTACACACACACGGAGATACACAGATATACACACACATGCAGACAGACAAACACACACACACACACACACACACACAGATTCATAGATCTATACAGAAACACAGTCACAGTTTTGACTGTCAGCCTTGTCCTCTCATCACCAGACCCTCTGACTGGATTAGTCACACGGCGGCTACACCAGCCAAGTCTGCTCCCACACACACAAACGAACACAAGCATAATAAACACACACGAACACAAAAACGCACACACACTCATTTAAACGTATAATAAACACACACATGTACACACACACTCTGTTTGTCTGTGTGTGTTTATGAGCAGTAAATAGGTGTGGAGCCGTAGGGTCTGTCTGACTCTCTGATGTCTCTCTGGGTTATTTCTGTGTCAGGCTGATCTTAATGTCTTATCCAGACCTGGGGTATATTGAGATAGAGGGAGGGAGGTAGATGGAGAGAGAGGGAGTGCATGCTTCAGGGAGGTGCAGACCAACATGGGGGAAGAGGGAGGGGTATGCAGGGGAAATAGAGGCCCATGCCAGCGGTTGTTGTGAGACACAAGAGGTTTTCTGTGTAGATGATCACATTAAAACATATTTTCACTCTCTCTTCCTGTCCTCCTCCAGGGAAGAGTTTCACTCTGACCATCACGGTGTTCACCAACCCTCCCCAGGTGGCCACCTACCAGAGAGCTATCAAGATCACCGTGGACGGGCCCAGAGAACCACGCCGTGAGTACCACCTTCATCCTCATCATCGCACTTATCAACATCAACGTCACATGACCCTGTCGGTTGAAGGATGAGCGTCGGCGTAGGATTGCACCAAGACAATGGAAGACAAAGCATCCTAAGCATAGTTATCCTCATCATTATTATCCAAGTTGTTATTACATTATCATGATCATGCTGACCATCATGGCCATAATTACCATTAGAGTGGTATGGGATTTGTAGTTGCATTAGTTCTGGGTTGTAGTTCTGGGAGTGTGTTGATTGGAAGACTCATCACACCTGTGTCTCGTGGTTGTTAACGGGACTATTCCCTGATGGTCCGTTATTCTGGTCGGGAATCTGGTGTTGGGCGCCGTGCAACGATCCAGGGTCTGGCTGGCAGGCTCAATGTGTGTGTGTGTGTGTGTGTGTGTGTGTGTGTGTGTGTGTGTGTGTGTGTGTGTGTGTGTGTGTGTGTGTGTGTGTGTGTGTGTGTGTGTGTGTGTGTGTGTGTGTGTGTGTGTGTGTGTGTGTGTGTGTGGAGGGTCTGGCTGGCTCTAGGTGTGTGTGTGTGTGTGTGGAGGGTCTGGCTGGCTCTAGGTTCTGGCCCGCGCTTCAAAGGGCTAAGACACAGGCTCCAGTTACAGCACCACTTCCTCCCAGTGCGCCAGTCGTGTGTGTGTGTGGGTGGGAATGTGAAGACGAGTGATGGTTTTTCACAGCTGAGGCTGGCTAGCTGGCTGGATACTTTCTGTCTCCGTTTTCTTCCTCTGTCTATCTCTCTCCCCTCTTTTGTCGCTCTCTCTTTTGGTCTCTTTCTCTCCCCCTCTTTTCTCTCTCTCTCTCTCTCGTGCTGTCTTGTTGTGGTCTGATGAGGACTCTCTTCATCATTATGTCCTTTCAGTCTGGCCCCTCATATCACTCAACATGAAACCAAATAGGGAAAAATCTCATATTGTAATTAGAACTGAGACCTCAAACTAAAGAAAAAGAAGAAAGAAAAACATGTTAACAGACAGGCAGACAGACAGGCAGACAGACAGACAGACAGACAGACAGACAGACAGACAGACAGACAGACAGACAGACAGACAGACAGACAGACAGACAGACAGACAGACAGACAGACAGACAGACAGAGGGATTGATTGATTGATTGATTGATGGAGAGTGTATGCGTTTCTGCCTGTGTGTGTGTAGGCCACAGACAGAAGCTGGAGGATGTGAAGACGGGAGCATTGGCCTTCTCCGAGCGTCTGAGTGAGCTGGAGCAGCTAAGGCGGAGCTCCATGAGGGTCACGCCCCCTCACCATCATCACCACCACGCCCCCACTCCCAATCCCCGGCCCGGCCTGAACCCGGCCCAGTTCAGCAACCCCACACACCACACACAGATACCAGGTGAGTCTTCTCTCATGGTACCACATACACCCACGGTGCATAGGCTACATGCTAACTGTCATCACACAGTGAAATCACTGGCATTATGCCTCCACATACGTAGCAAACAACACTCAAACAATGTGTAAGAGAGCAGGAGAGAAGAGGCCCAACCAGTTTGTTTTTCACATATTTTTCTGTGTATATTTCTCTAAGCCGTGTTTTCTTTAACTCTGGGTTTGGAAAGACCAGTACTTCCTTTTTTGTGGTTTTAGCCAATCCTATTGCGGTTAACGTGTGGCACTAGAGCCTCTGACACACACGCCCGCAGTTTCTGTTCCTCTTCTCCAGAAGTGTTGTGTGTGTATGTCTGTGTGTGTGTGTTGGCCAGTGTATGTAGACAGTTGTAGTGAGGAAGCAGGCCAGGGAGGAGAGGAGGAAGTGAGAGTCAGCTGACAGGAAGTAGAAGTGTGTGAAAAAACCCTCATTTAAAATCTAAACACGCAATACTCCAGTGGAGGCTGCTGAGGGGAGGACGGCTCATAATAATGTCTGGAACGGAGCGAATGGAAGGGCATCAAACACATAGAAACCATGGAAACCATGTGTTTGATGTATTTGATACCATTCCACTCCAGCCATTACCACGAGCCTGTTCTCCCCAATTAAGGTGCCACCAGCCTTCTGTGCAATACACTATATAAGGGAGTCATTCACATTACATGTAAGAGACCAGCAAAATATTGACATTGACAGGAATTAGCTGTCTCCAAAAGTGATGTCAACAAATGACATGAGATGGAGATGGAATCAGAGATGGGTGTATGGAGAGATGGAGAAAGAGGAGGGAGGTAAAGAGAGATGGAAAGACGAAGAGAGTGACGAAATACACCAAAAGATACATGAGACGCGAGAGAGAAACAGAGGGATAAGGATGGATGGATAGAAGGAGGGGAGTCAGAAAGAGAGGGGCAGGCCCCAGTCCTTCCTGTCTGGTGTGTCTCTCTGATCCTGAGGCCACAAAAATAGCAACAGGAGCACTGCCACCGGAAACCGTTATTAAGTCATTCAAGACCTCTCTCTTTCCCTCCCTCCCTCTCTCTCTTTCCCTGTCTCTCTCTTTCCCTCTCTCTTTCTCTTTCCCTCCCTCTCTCTCTTTCCTTCCCTCTTTCTCTCCTACTTCTCTTTTCATATCTGTGAAAATCTGAGGCAGCCGGGGCCATGGGCTGGGTGTATGTGTGTGTGTCAGAGGCAGCTGTGTGTGTGTGTGTGTGTGTGTGTGTGTGTGTGTGTGTGTGTGTGTGTGTGTGTGTGTGTGTGTGTGTGTGTGTGTGTGTGTGTGTGTGTGTGTGTGTGTGTGTGTCCAGTCTGGTTGCCAGTATGTGGCGTGCCAACCAGAGTAGGTTGGCATGCAGTCAGTGTGGGGTCTGTCCTGAGGCTATGGGCTTTGTGTGTGTCAGTGATTGAGTGGGTGGGTGGGTGGGTGGGTATGTGTGTGTGTGTGTGTGTGTGTGTGTGTGTGTGTGTGTGTGTGTGTGTGTGTGTGTGTGTGTGTGTGTGTGTCTGTGTGTGTGTGTAGGAGTGTGTTTTCTCCATCCAGTGTGTGCCAGCTGAGGCCACCTGACCAATTCCATTCACCCTATCTGTCCAAATGTAATCTTGGACACCCAGAAATAAAACGCTATTGCGTCAGATGCTCTAATTAAGTTCTGGGGGGATACGTGTTAGAAAATGAACTAACGAGACTAGAGAAGTCTCCACCCCCAAGATGGAAACTCTCAGTCACCTTCGGGCCTATCAGCCAAATGTCCCCTCCCATTCCGAAATTACATTTGAAAGATGTGAGCACCTGCGAAATCGGGATTTGTCCAAATGATGAGTTTGTTGGCAGATGCTACAACCTGTTATGTTACGAGCATCTGTCCACAAGAGATTAGTCCAAATGGGACGCTCTCGGTATCTTTGTAAAACTATAGAACAAGAGACGGTGATAGAGAGCAAGAGAGAGAGTAAAATCATGATTCATTTTTCAGTCTCTGTGTGTGTGTGTGTGTGTGTGTGTGTGTGTGTGTGTGTGTGTGTGTGTGTGTGTGTGTGTGTGTGTGTGTGTGTGTGTGTGTGTGTGTGTGTGTGTGTAAAGCTTACCGTATGCGTGTAGGCGAGTGACTGTGCATATGTCTACATGTGTGTGAGAATGCAGTAAAAATGAATGAACCGCAGCAGCAGCAGCCCCGGATACACAGACCCGCCTCCAGCCACCCACCCAGCCATGTGTGACTCCTGCCCCAGATCAGAGCTCCGAAGCCTGGGGAGGGGAGCCAAGAAAGGAGGGGGTCTTGGCACTGGGCCTAGGCCTCAGTGTTTTGTTCTTGGGGGAGCTGGCTGCACTTAAAAAGGCCATTGACGTCTTGGCTGCTGTGTGCAATTTGCTTCCCCTCTCTGTCTGCAGAGTATGTGGGGGACACACACACATACATACACGTACACACTCTTGTCTGCGAGTCTGCGGGCGATCACTGGCATTTATTGGACCACAGGGAAAAGAACCGGCTGCCTAAGAGCACACACACACACACAACCCCCCCTTCCTATGCCCCCTCACTAGGCTAATCACTTCCTCTCCTCTCTGTCTCCATCTGACCATCTCTCTCTCCATCTTTCTCTTCTTTATTCCCTCTTCCTCTCCCTTCCTCTCTCCTCCACTCTTCCCACTCACACCATCTCTCTCTTTATCTGGATCTTTTACTATTTACTCCTTCTCTCTTCTCTGCCTCCCAGCTCAGCCCAGGTGTAGTTAGTGATGCAGTGAGTGAAGGTGTAGTGAGTAAAGGTGTAATGAGTGATGTAGTGAGTAAAGGTGTAATGAGTAAAGGTGTAGTGAGTAAAGGTGTAGTGAGTGATGTAGTGGGTAAAGGTGTAGTGAGTGATGTAGTGAGTAAAGGTGTAGTGAGTGATGTAGTGAGTAAAGGTGTAGTGAGTAAAGGTGTAGTGAGTAAAGGTGTAGTGAGTGATGTAGTGAGTAAAGGTGTAATGAGTGATGTAGTGAGTAAAGGTGTAATGAGTAAAGGTGTAGTGAGTAAAGGTGTAGTGAGTAAAGGTGTAGTGAGTAAAGGTGTAATGAGTGATGTAGTGAGTAAAGGTGTAGTGAGTAAAGGTGTAGTGAGTAAAGGTGTAATGAGTGATGTAGTGAGTAAAGGTGTAGTGAGTAAAGGTGTAGTGAGTAAAGGTGTAATGAGTGATGTAGTGAGTAAAGGTGTAGTGAGTAAAGGTGTAGTGAGTAAAGGTGTAATGAGTGATGTAGTGAGTAAAGGTGTAGTGAGTGATGTAGTGAGTAAAGGTGTAGTGAGTAAAGGTGTAATGAGTGATGTAGTGAGTAAAGGTGTAGTGAGTAAAGGTGTAGTGAGTAAAGGTGTAATGAGTGATGTAGTGAGTAAAGGTGTAGTGAGTGATGTAGTGAGTAAAGGTGTAGTGAGTAAAGGTGTAATGAGTGATGTAGTGAGTAAAGGTGTAGTGGGTAAAGGTGTAATGAGTGATGTAGTGAGTAAAGGTGTAATGAGTAAAGGTGTAGTGAGTAAAGGTGTAATGAGTGATGTAGTGGGTAAAGGTGTAATGAGTGATGTAGTGGGTAAAGGTGTAATGAGTAAAGGTGTAGTGAGTGATGTAGTGGGTAAAGGTGTAGTGAGTGATGTAGTGGGTAAAGGTGTAATGAGTAAAGGTGTAGTGAGTGAAGGTGTAGTGAGTGATGTAGTGGGTAAAGGTGTAGTGAGTAAAGGTGTAATGAGTGATGTAGTGGGTAAAGGTGTAGTGAGTAAAGGTGTAGTGAGTAAAGGTGTAGTGAGTGATGTAGTGGGTAAAGGTGTAATGAGTAAAGGTGTAGTGAGTGAAAGTGTAGTGAGTGATGTAGTGGGTAAAGGTGTAATGAGTAAAGGTGTAGTGAGTAAAGGTGTAATGAGTGATGTAGTTAGTAAAGGTGTAATGAGTAAAGGTGTAGTGAGTAAAGGTGTAATGGGTAAAGGTGTGTGTGTGTGTGTGTGTGTGTGTGTGTGTGTGTGTGTGTGTGTGTGTGTGTGTGTGTGTGTGTGTGTGTGTGTGTGTGTGTGTGTGTGTGTGTGTGTGTGTGTGTGTGTGTGTGACCCTCTCTCAACGTGTGTGTCTGTGGGTGGTGGGATGGGCAGATGACATATTTCCATTCATGAAATGAATGAATAAAGTATCTGTGCTATTCTAATCTCTCAGACTCTAGGCAGATGCAGACATCTCCGTCGTGGTCCTATGAGCAGTCCTACCCCTACCTGGGTCAGATAACCACGCCCACCGTCCACTCAACCACGCCCATCTCACCCAGCCGCTCCTCCCTCAGTGACCTGTCCAGCCGCCTCTCAGGTAACACACAAACACTCATTCACCCACTGCCGACTGATCCGTAGTGTTCTCTGACAGTCATTGGTCTCTCTCATTCACTTCCTGCTTCCACTCTAACCTCTAACCCCTGACCTCTCCCCCTACAGGCCCTGACCTCACAGCCTTCAGCGACCCCCGTATGTCCCTGGATCGCCCGTTCTCCTCACTGGGCTCGCTCCCTGACAGCCGCTACTCTGACCCACGCATGCACTACCCTACTGGGGCCTTCACATACACCCCTACCCCTGTATCCAACGGCGCCATCGGACTCACCATGGCAACCACCCCTGCTGGGCGCTACCACACCTACCTCCCCCCACCCTACCCCACAAACGCCCCCCAGGGCCAAGGTGGACCCTTCCAGGCCGGTTCCTCTCCCTACCACCTGTATTATAGCACGGCCGCTGGGTCCTACCAATTCTCCATGATGGCGGGGGGAGGCGGGGAGCGGTCTCCTCCGAGGATATTCCCTCCCTGCACCAACGCATCCACAGGCTCCTCCCTTCTGCACCCGTCTCTGCCAAATCAGAGCGAAGGGGTGGGGGTGGAAGCGGAGGGAAGTCACAGTAGCTCCCCTACCAATATGGTACCCGAGGCCGTATGGCGGCCATATTGAGCACGGCAGCGGGGTTGACAAATGATTGACGGACTTGCTGGCTATTTGGAGTGGAGAAGGGGCTTTCACAGAGCATTCCTATTGGATCATTAGAATGATCAAGGAACAAATTGAGGAAGGAACAGAAACAGGGTGCCATTTTACACCGAGGAGCATGCAGCAGCACTGAACTGAAAATAATTCAGCTTTGTTTTATAAAAGGATTGTTTGCCATGGTTAGGATTGTTGTTGGTGTTATGAGTTACTCGTGGCCAAAAATACAATGGGTGATTTTTATGTGTGCCACAGCCACTCCCCTCCTATCCCACCTCCCCTTGTACCTCCGCCCCCTCTCCTCCCTTATCCCCCCCTCCCCTTGTTCAAAATGGAGAGAGTGCTGTTAATGTAAATGATGGCCAGCCAAAATCTGTGTCTGTTCTGTCATGTTTGTATTGGTTTATGGCCGTGATATTGTCTGCACTGATCTACAATCAGCACTGTTAGTCGATTCACAATGGTTACCCAGTTCAGTGCTTATGGACATTGTACTGTCACACCAAACTGTAACAGGTCGTTTGCTTTATGATTCCTTAATTTATTCTCTTACAATACCTTTTTGGTTGTACGGTATGTGTGTGTGTGTGTGTGTGTGTGTGTGTGTGTGTGTGTGTGTGTGTGTGTGTGTGTGTGTGTGTGTGTGTGTGTGTGTGTGTGTGTGTGTGTGTGTGTGTGTGTGTGAGTGAGTGAGTGAGTGAGTGAGTGAGTGAGTGAGTGAGTGAGTGAGTGAGTGAGTGAGTGAGTGAGTGAGTGAGTGAGTGAGTGAGTGAGTGAGTGAGTGAGTGAGTGAGTGAGTGAGTGAGTGAGTGAGTGAGTGAGTGAGTGAGTGAGTGAGTGAGTGAGTGAGTGAGTGAGTGAGTGAACAGATAAGGCCTACATTGCCACATGATTCACCTCATATTTGTAAATAGTCTTTAAATGTAAATGACAACATTGTCCATGTTTGATGACATCATTGCCTCCCACACAGGTATGTCACAGCAACATCAAATACGCCTTTTCTCACATTTTGTTTTACTTTATGAATATAAATATTGTTGTAAAGAAAATAAAACCAGTCTTTTTGTATTTTCTCTAAATCTCTCTCTCCCACTCTCTGTCGCAATCTCTCTCTCTCCCTTTCCCTCTCTCATATTGGGCTGAAGGGAAAGGGACTTGTTGGCACTGGAATCTGTGCCAACATTCGCCCCCCTCCTAAGCACACACACACAGCCTTATGCTATTCCTGACCCAGGAAGAATTTACACAGGCAACCAGACAAGCCCTGGCCTGCCCTCTCTGCCACTCTACGTTTCCAGAAAGACAAACGCACGCTTCACTAAAATACACACTGATATGGGTGCGTACACAGACACTCACAAAGACTTCTTAAATGTACTGTAAATACACACTGATATGGGCGCGTACACAGACACTCACAAAGACTTCTTAAATGTACTGTAAATACACACTGATATGGGTGCGTACACAGACACTCACAAAGACTTCTTAAATGTACTGTAAATACACACTGATATGGGTGCGTACACAGACACTCACAAAGACTTCTTAAATGTACTGTAAATACACACTGATATGGGTGCGTACACAGACACTCACAAAGACTTCTTAAATGTACTGTAAATACACACTGATATGGGTGCGTACACAGACACTCACAAAGACTTCTTAAATGTACTGTAAATACACACTGATATGGGCACGTAGACAGACATTCACAAAGACTTCTTAAATGTACTGTAAATACACACTGATATGGGCGCGTACACAGACACTCACAAAGACTTCTTAAATGTACTGTAAATACACACTGATATGGGTGCGTACACAGACACTCACAAAGACTTCTTAAATGTACTGTAAATACACACTGATATGGGTGCGTACACAGACACTCACAAAGACTTCTTAAATGTACTGTAAATACACACTGATATGGGCGCGTACACAGACACTCACAAAGACTTCTTAAATGTACTGTAAATACACACTGATATGGGTGCGTACACAGACACTCACAAAGACTTCTTAAATGTACTGTAAATACACACAGATATGGGCGCGTACACAGACACTCACAAATACTTCTTAAATGTACTGTAAATACACACTGATATGGGCGCGTACACAGACACTCACAAAGACTTCTTAAATGTACTGTAAATACACACTGATATGGGTGCGTACACAGACACTCACAAAGACTTCTTAAATGTACTGTAAATACACACTGATATGGGTGCGTACACAGACACTCACAAAGACTTCTTAAATGTACTGTAAATACACACAGATATGGGCGCGTACACAGACACTCACAAAGACTTCTTAAATGTACTGTAAATACACACAGATATGGCCACCTTTTTTCTCTCTTTCTCAGGGCTAAATAACCCACAGACACACACACACTGACAGCTAAATAAAGACGAACCTGTCCAGACAGTGGGAACACAGAGCGTGGCTGTTAGGTCTGTGTTGTAATCCTTCTCCAGGACTCAGGCCAAGGCCCATAAAACCACACAGTCTCCAGGAGAAGAGGGCAGTGGGGTGGGAGAGACACAGAAACACAGTCTCCAGGAGAAGAGTGCAGTGGGGTGGGAGAGACACAGAAACACAGTCTCCAGGAGAAGAGGGCAGTGGGGTGGGAGAGACACAGAAACACAGTCTATGATACTATAATACACCACTATTCACTATTCATATTATAGCTTGGATGAATTATAGCTTGGATGAATTATAGCTTGGATGAATAAGGTGCCCAGAGTAAACTGCCTGCTACTCAGTCCCAGAAGCTAAGATATGCATATTATTAGTAGATTTGGATAGAAAACACTCTGAAGTTTCTAAAACTGTTTGAATGATGTCTGTGAGTATAACAGAACTCATATCGCAGGCAAAAACCTGAGAAAAAATCCAACCAGGAAGTGGGAAATCTGAGGTTTGTAGGTTTGCCTATCCAATATACAGTGTCTTTGGGGTCATACACGCGTGCTCCCATGAGAGCGGCCTGCGTTCCATCGCATTTCTGAAGACAAAGGAATTCTCCGGTTGAAACATTATTGAAGATGTATGTTAAAAACATCCTAAAGATTGATTCTATACATCGTTTGACATGTTTACGAACTGTAATGGAATTTTTAGAATTTTCGTCTGACCTGCGTGTCATCAATTTGGATTTTGAAACTAAACGCATGAACAAAAAGGAAGTATTTGGACATAAATTATGGACGTTATCGAACAAAACAAACATTTATTGTGGAACTGGGATTCCTGGGAGTGTATTCTGATGAAGATCATCAAAGGTAAGTGAATATTTATAATACTATTTCTGACTTCTGACTCCACAACATGGCGGATATCTGTATGGCTTGTTTGGGCTCTGAGCGCTGTACTCAGATTATAGCATGGTATGCTTTTTCCGTAAAGTTTTTTTGAAATCTGACACAGCGGTTGCATTAAGGAGAAGTTTATCTAAAGTTCCATGTATAATACTTGTACCTTTTATCAATGTTTATTATGAGTATTTCTGTAAATTGATGTGGCTCTCTGCAAAATCACTGGATGTTTTGGAGGCAAAACATTACTGAACATAACGCGCCAATGTAAACTAAGATTTTTGGATATAAATATTAACTTTATCGAACAAAACATACATGTATTGTGTAACATGAAGTCCTATGAGTGTCATCTGATGAAGATCATCAAAGGTTAGTGATTAATTTTATCTCTATTTCTGCTTTTTGTGATTCCTCTCTTTGGCTGGAAAAATGGCTGTGTTTTTCTGTGACTAGGTACTGACCTAACATAATCTTTTGGTGTGCTTTCATCTTAAAGCCTTTTTGAAATCGTACACTGTGGCTGGTTTTACAACAAGTGTATCTTTAAAATGGTGTAAAATACTTGTAGTTTGAGGAATTTTAATTATGAGATTTCTGTTGTTTGAATTTGGCGCCCTGCACTTTCACTGGCTGTTGTCAAGTCGATCCCTATGAGCGTGACATACTCAATCACAAGGAATAACCTGGAAAATGGTAGCTTTGCTGTTAGTCATGGCAGGACAGAACACAGAAACAAACATATGTTGATGTCTGTGTGTTGATGTTCAAGGCTCAAAACAATCAATTACTCCTACTAACCTTGGGATACTTTTGAGACGGCAAAAGTACTGTCTTTCCACCCAAATGACAGCCCAAATTATCTATTGACAAATTCGCTAATCCCTGAAAACCGTTAGAATCACTGACGGACAGTTTCATTGGGTTCGGTTCAGCTATGAACGTGATTGATCACCAACAGTAATGATAAACGCTGAGAAATGATCGCTAACAAGAATTAACATACCTATTAATCACTTTGACAAAAGGGAGAGAGGGGGTCGAGGGGACCGCTGATTGTTGCTCGGACATAATGCAGATGATAAAATCAAGAAATGAAAACATGTATTGAAAATTACATACACATTATATCTTATGGGTATACATTTTGTAATAATTAATGAAGCATAACAGGATATAGTATATAACTTTAATGTTTGAAGAAACATAAATTATATTGATTTGTTTTCCCGGCAGATTTAGAGAATCAGTGGCTTTATGCGATTGCAAAATTGATCTTGCAGTTATAATTCTAGCCAGAAGATGGCGCCAAAGCATCTGAATTGTTGTTTGACTCGATGCGTGCTGGCGTAACATAAAACTCCTCCCCTGAAATTTTTGCGGGACTCAGAAGTAAATTCAAGGAACAACAACACAGAGGCGTATCGGCCGCACACAACTATTTTAAACGGCTTTCTTCTTGTTGTTTTCGGACCAAACTTGTTTTTACATTATCCTTACAAAATGTCACAACAAGCTGGTTACTCACCTAGTTTCAAAAGACCAGCTGAAATCCTGCGAATGCGGAGGAAGAAAGCCCGCAGCGAGGGTGTCAGTTCTGGCGGCCGAGGCGCGATTTCCAGCCCGTGTGAGGGTGCCTCTATATCCGCTGTTCGACCATTATCCACAGGACCCCTGTTCGGCCAGGGTCGCTCTGGTGGGGGAGTGAAGCGGAGAAACCCATTTACTAGCATCGAGAACACCTTCATCAGCAGCCCAGCTAAGAAGAAGGTCTTTATTTACACTGATGACGACGCCGACTCTTCGGATTATGTGAAGCCGGGCGGCGCTGCAGGAGTGGAGGGAGAGAAGTCAACAACAAGAACGCTGCCATTTAGTGAACGACTTCTCCAGGCAGAAGAACTAAGCAAAGACGTGCCCGGCAAGGTATAATAGTGGCACACGTTAATACATTGTTTATCACGTTATTATTGTTGCTGTACAATCTAGCTTGCTACTGTACCTAACGCTAGTAGACTTGTATTATTTTCCAGCAAACAGTAGCTAGACAACTGCCACATGACAGAGGTAACGTTAGTTAGTTAATGTAGTGTTAGCCAGCTACTGTACAGTTGTCAAATTGCTTTATCTGTTAAAGCATCGCACCTCGTGGTGATTTCACACCGCTGTTTTTGTTCTGATCTTTCTCTCTAACAACAGAAACCAACTTCTCTGTCTGAAGACGACTCACTGTTTGAAGATGAGGATTTGTTCCAGGAGGAGAGAACACCCATACTGAAGGTGAGTTCTATTCATTTCTCCATTCTCTTACTCCTTATGGACATGTCTCCAACTCCATTCTTGGAAAACGACCAAAAGCCTGCTACAATCATAGCTATCTACATTATAGACAGGCTGTGGAGTAGCTGGTGTGCAGGCTTTTATTCCATCCCATTCAACTATTCATGGCTACAGACTAACGTTAGGGGTTGTTTTGGTATTTTGTGAGTCAACATTGTATCTTGTGTGTGTGTCAGAGTCCCCAGGCTGGTGCAGTAACCTCCATAGTGCCCCCTGCGTGTGTGGAGTACCCTGCAGACTGGAGCCTGAAGACGCGTCTCCTTTTCACCTCCCTGCTCCCCTTCTCCTGGGCTGTACAGCCCAGAGCTACAGAGGAGGCCCAGGGTCTTACCCAGCACTGTAGAGGACAATACACTACTATACCACAGAGTATACAGGTACTGTTATACATGTTACACACAGACACACCAATGGCAACCCTCAAGGCAAAGGAGTACTGGTACCTGAGGGGCTTTACTAGCAACACAAATATATTGTACTCGGTCTGTCTCTCACACTCTGATACTCACTTCTCTGTGTTCCTCCAGGACCCTCGGACATCTGCTGAGCTACGATGTGGGTTCCAGCAGTGTCTGCAGTTCTGGCAGCACCCGTCCCTGTCCTGGCTCTCTCTGTTCCCCCGGATAGGAGCAGAGAGAAGCTTCACTGGCAAGAACATCCCCTGGGCCCAGGACATGGCACTTCAACAGAGCCTCATGAGTGAATGGTGAGTGGGCATCAGAAGGGAGTGTGTGTGTCTGTATTATTTCAAAAGCTTTAAATGATCTTAAACTCAACTCCTCTCTCTCTCCCTTCTCTCCCTCCCTTCTCTCTCTCTCGCTCTCTCCCAGGTCAGTGAGCCTGTCCTCCCTGTACAGTCTATTGAAGGCCAGACTATGTCCATATTTCTATGTGTGTTCCTACCAGTTCACTGCTCTTTTCAGAGCCTCCGGACTGGCAGGGAACAGCAGCATCACTGCACTACTCACCCCAACCACTAGGGGGCTCAGGGAGGCTATGAAGGCTGAAGGTGAGCTACAGTATATCCTTCAAGTTTATTATGTCATATGCACAGGATACACACATGGTGTTTACAGTCCAACGAAACGCTGACCTGCAGGTTCCCTCTCGATAATGTGACAACAGTAAAAAGTAAACAATAAATCTAATAGAATAAACATTTAGCATTAGTATAAATACAGGAAGTCACTGAACAATATATCATGTAAAAGTGTGTTATTAAACATTTATATATGGTTATTCTAATCTTGATAGTAAAACATTTTCTGTCAAATACCTGTGGTTGTAGGTATTGAGTTCACACTCCCCCTGCTGGAAGAGAGGAGGAGGAAGAAGAGCAAGGAGCAGGGATCAACCTCACACAGCCAGGAGACAGATGGAGAGGAGGAGGAGACACTGTCTGAAGCCAGTGACAAGGATGATGATGACGATGGTGGGTTTTCCTGGCTGACGGAGATGGGAGTGCAGGATAAGATTAAGAAACCAGACAACATCTCCATCAAACTGCACAACGAGCGCAACTCGGTGTGTTTAGACCACAAGCCAGAGTCTGTAGTCTGTGTGTCGGGAACGCACACCTTCACTCTCATCAACTTCCTCATCAACTGTAAGAGCCTGGTGGCAGGGGCTGGATCACAGGCAGGCCTGCCCCCCACCCTACTGGCCCCTAAAGCCTTCAGAGGAGCTACGCTACACTCACTCAAGGTGAGACACACACTGCTGTAGACTGAAACCATCTGAGGAGCCTTACCTCCCACTTTTCAATTTATGAATGGAAATAACAAAAACTAGAAATGGAAATAACAAAAACTAGAAATGGAAAGTTTCAGAAGAAACGTTGCTGTGTGTAACAGAAATTATAAGCATGTTGCCTTGTGTCTGATTGTCAGGCGCGTAGTGTGAACGTGAAGACCCGGGTGCGTGCTGGGTACCAGGACGTGTGCAGTCTAGAGGTGACGGGACCCATAATGCCTCATTCTCTCCACGCCTTGACCCGCCTGCTTCGGCCTGCTCAGAGAGGAGGCTTCAGCACCGCACTCTACACACACGAACCCACCGCAGTCCTCAACACGCACACCGCCACCAGGGAACAGGTCAGTCACACACACACAAACCCCCCACCGTATCGAACACACACCACCACCAGGGAACAGGTCAGTCACACACACACAAACCCCCCACCGTACCGAACACACACCACCACCAGGGAACAGGTCAGTCACACACACACAAACCCCCCACCGTATCGAACACACACCACCACCAGGGAACAGGTCAGTCACACACACACAAACCCCCCACCGTACCGAACACACACCACCACCAGGGAACAGGTCAGTCACACACACACAAACCCCCCACCGTACCGAACACACCACCACCACCAGGGAACAGGTCAGTCACACACACACAAACCCCCCACCGTATCGAACACACACACACCACCACCAGGGAACAGGTCAGTCACACACACACAAACCCCCCACCGTATCGAACACACACACACCACCACCAGGGAACAGGTCAGTCACACACACACAAACCCCCCCACCGTATCGAACACACACACACCGCCAGAATACAGGTGACACACACACACAGCTCAACTGTTATCCAAGTCATGACACCACTGTAACGGACTGGTATAAAGCCTCATCATTTGATCTCCACAATTCAAAGTTAAATCATAATAAAAAATCCTTTGTACTTGTTTGTAAATATCCTTCTCTTCCTCCCTCCGCTCTTCCTCTCTCCCTCTCCCAGGCTGAGCAGGCTGTAGAGCTGGATGGATGTGGTCTTCATCCCAGCACCATCCAGCAGCTCCGGGAGCCCTCTACCTTGGGGAAGTCTCCCCTCAGACAGCTCCACTTGAACAACTACTCCTACACATGGAAGACCTGAGAGCAAAGAGCAACTCACCCTGCCTCTATCAGACTGCCCAGAGAGCACTGCTAGGCTACGTCCCAAATTGCACCCTTTTCTCTTTATAGTGAAATGCTTTTGACCAGAGCCCAATAAAGTAGAGCACTATATTGGAAATAGGGTGCCATTTGGGACACAGCCTAGATGCCTTAGGTGGACCGTACCATTCCTACACTGCCGTATACTTACTGTCCATATCTGTCTGATTAGCCTGTCCACAAACTCTGGGTATGCTGGCAATTGTAGTTTTAGTCCCCTGGACTACAACCCAATGACTGATGGGAAATGAAGTTCTTGTACATGTAAAATTCCTGGATTTGCCATAATGAAATGGATTTGGCTAAAACAGACTTGTTGATGATTTTAGACCCTGCCCTAAGATGTTTTTGTCTTGAACCATTTTTTTATTTCTGTTTTAAGAGCTTCTATTTCAACATAATTGTTTTATATTAATGACGTTATATCTCTGTACTGGTGACATTTTATTGGATTAAATTCATTTGTCACGTGATTTTTCTGCTTGACTTATTTTTTCCCCCTTGACTGTTATAAACTTAACATCGAAGTCTTAACCTTGAAAGGTTTTGATTTCCTTACTTTTCCCCCCCTGATTTGCTCTTGAGAATAGTCAGTCAGTGTTGTCTTGGCAGCAGAACCACTGCACTGACTCTCCTCCAGCTTGAGTTTCATGTTCCGTTAACGGGAAGCCGACCTGGGCTGCATCCAGGAGAGCACAACGTTCTGAAAGCTGCAGATAGAAATGGATTGTATAGAGATGACATGATTCCCTTCTACGTGTCATGCATGTCTATTCTATACTGAACGAAAATATGAATGCAACTATTTCAAAGACTTTACTGAGTTACAGTTCATATACGGAAATCAGTCAGTTGAAATAAATTCATTAGGCCCTAATCTATGGATTTCACATGACTGGGAATATCTGGGTCTGTTGGTCACAGATACCTTAAAGGTAGGGGCGTGGATCAGAAAACCAGTCAGTATCTGTGACCACCATTTACCTCATGAGGCGCGACACATCTTTGCATAGAGTTAATCAGGCTGTTGATTGTGCCCTGTGGAATGTTGTCCCACTCCTCTTCAGAGGCTGTGCGAAGTTGCTGCATGTTGGTGGGAACTGGAACACGCTGTCGTACACGTCGATCCAGAGCATCCCAAATATGCTCAAAGAGTGACATGTCTGGTTAGTCTGCAGGTCATGGAAGAACTGGGACCTTTTCAGCTTCCAGGAATTGTGTGCAGATGGACATGGGGCTATGCATTATCATGCTGAAACATGAGGTGATGGCGGCGGATGAATGGCACAACAATGGGCCTCAGGATCTTGCCACGGTATCTCTGTACATTCAAATTGCCATCGATAAAATGCAATTGTGTTTGTTGTTTCTGCCTGCACAGTGTTCACAACTTTGAAATCAGCAAACCGCTCTGGTGGAAATTACTGGAGTCAGCATGCCAATTGCATGCTCCCTCAAAACTTAAGACATCTGTGGCATTGTGTGGTGTGACAAAACTGCACATTTTAGAGTGGCCTTTTATTGTCCCCAGTACAAGGTGCACCTGTGTAATGATCATGAAGAAATTCTCACTAACAGGGATGTAAACAAATTTGTGCACAAAATGAGAGAAATACGCTTTTTGTGCATATGGAAAATTTCTGGGATCTTTTATTTCAGTTTATGAAACATGGGATCAACACTTTACATGCTGCGTTTATATTTTTGTTCAGTGTACATAGTACGTTGCTATAAGAATGTTTTGCAAACGTTTGAGCCCACTGATCTGCATAGCTGCATCTTGATGAGTAAATAGGAACATAGCTATAGATGAACTACACTCATGTGAAATATGTGTAAAAGTGAAATGATGCAAATTGGCTACCTTTACGCACCAGATGTCCAAATTAACAGGATTGATTGAGGGGATTTATAACCAAACACTGGACTGGATACTATCAATTTATGTTATAATAATCCAAAATTCAGTCTTGCCTTGTGTTCCTGTTAAAGTTCTAGTTTTGTGGTTTTATATTCATTTCTTGTCTCATTTTTCAGATCCACTTTACTAGTTTTTATTTAGTTTGTTTTCACAAAATATAGTTATAGTTTAAATATTTTTTTGTTTCAGTTTTAGTGTTAAGCTTACTGTATGCCTCCCAGTCTAAACAGTTTGTGTGCATATTTTATGTCAAGCCAGGGTACGCCTACACAAAACACAGCCCTCATTTTAAGTCTTTCTAAAATCCCCTATGAGAGAAATTAATGGTGGAAAAACTATTAATTTCCCTGTTTGACCGCCAGGTTTTATTGGTATTATGACACCTCCACTGTGGGGCTCTATAGGGTGGTTAAATAATAGCTCATAATGTGAGTCCTGACACAGACATCTGTTTCTTACGGTTAAAAAAAGAGGACATCCTCTTGCCAATGGCTGAAGTCTAACCCGTGCGCAGACCCGTTTCTGGCGGTTCGTTGTTTATCTCGCCTTGATAACCAGTTATTCGGTAAGAGCACCCTTCACGGTGACTTGTTCTGTTACCAAAGTTAATAATGGAGACGATCAAGCAGACTTTTTCTTTTTATGCTCGTAAAATCAGCGACATCCACCGGACCCTGAACGGATTATCGTATCGATTTATTGATTGGCTATGAGTGGGATTTAGGCTACATTTCCAATATACACAAGTTGTTGTTTTTTCCCCCAATATACACACCTTTTACCAGACCTAATACCCTTGTAATAACTTAATTGTTTCTCTCCAGATGTATTCTATAACAACAAAAAACGTTTTTTATTTGTAATTTTTGTAATATTTTTTTTTAGAGGTGATCAAGGGATAGACATCTTGCAAGATGATTTTTTTAGGCTTCTTGGTGATTTTGACGTCAGTCCAAGCTGGTGAGTTTCTTGAGAACTAGGCTACTACTCTCTCAATCATGTAAAACTCATCAATAAGCATTCTCTATTTTCCAAAGGCTTGTGTCATTATTTGTTTAAAACTAGAGATCTATGCTATACCTCTGCTCTTTCTGTCATTATCATACAAAGGTCTTGGACACAGAAATGGATCTGTAGCATAATGTACATATAGATGTTCTGCCTGTCTGTCTTCCTTTCTGACTAATCATCTATTCATCCCTTTCTCCTTCTCTCTCTCCCTCAAACTTTTCCCATCCTTCATCCCTCTCTCACACGCTGTGTTCTCCATCTGTCCATCCATCCCCCCAGTGTCTGTGCCTACCTTCTCCCCCGTGTATGAGCTGAAGGTGGGGTACGGAGACAATGTCACCCTCCCCTGTAACTTTTCCTCCTACCTGGGCCAGGAGGATGAGGGGGAGGTCCGCTGGGAGGCCATGGGGCAGGAGGTGGCCTCTATGGAGGTTGCGAACATCCTTGGTGAGGCCAGATGGGACGACGGGGCCAAGGGGGTGGAGGTCAAAACGACACTGAGGTTCTCTTCCCGGGTGGAATTCCCCCCAGCAAAGAGGATGAGAGATGGAGACTTCTCTATGACCATCCAGGAGACAGTGCTGAGCGATGAGGAAATGTACGAGTGTATCTGGCTGGGCCGCAATACCATCTCTACGGTCTGGCTCAAGGGTCAGGGTAAGTCTGTTTTCAGGCTTTCCCATTCAGAGCCGCATTCTGTGGATGGTGTAGTCGACCAGCGGCCATTTTGGGTGTACCATTTGGAAAGTTTGATTATCTTAATTTATGCTTATCACATCCTCTCTCATCCCTCACTCTTTTCTACTACTCTCCATCCCTTCTCTCTCTCAGAGCCCGACCCTCCACGCTCTATCACGCTGTTCAAGGGAAGCCCGGTCACTCTGCCCTGCTACGGTGTCATCCCCAAGACCCAGCCCACCAGCCAGATCTACATCCAATGGCTGAAGGACGATGTGGAGATCATGACCCTTAACCCTGGTCCAGACGACAAGGGACCTAAGGAAGAAGACCTCCGTCTCTCTCTCCCACCCAACAACCTGCTGGAGAACGGTGACCTGTCCTTGTTTATCTACAAGACGGAGCTCAAAGACCAGGGAGTCTATCGCTGCTTCTACAAGTCCAGGAGCTTCGAGGACCCTAAGAGTGGGATACCAGAGGGTGTCTCTCTGACCATCCTAGATCCACACTCTGACCTATATAACTTAACAGGTAGGCCTACACACGCTGACCTATATAACTTAACAGGTAGGCCTACACACGCTGACCTAACAGGTAGGCCTACACACACTGACCTACATAACTTAACAGGTAGGCCTACACACGCTGACCTATATAACTTAACAGGTAGGCCTACACACACTGACCTATATAACTTAACAGGTAGGCCTACACACACTGACCTATATAACTTAACAGGTAGGCCTACACACACTGACCTATATAACTTAACAGGTAGGTCTACACACACTGACCTACATAACAGGTAGGCCTACACACGCTGACCTATATAACTTAACAGGTAGGCCTACACACGCTGACCTATATAACTTAACAGGTAGGCCTACACACGCTGACCTAACAGGTAGGCCTAAACACACTGACCTACATAACTTAACAGGTAGGCCTACACACACTGACCTATATAACTTAACAGGTAGGCCTACACACACTGACCTATATAACTTAACAAGTAGGCCTACACACACTGACCTATATAACTTAACAGGTAGGCCTACACACGCTGACCTATATAACTTAACAGGTAGGCCTACACACGCTGACCTATATAACTTAACAGGTAGGCCTACACACACTGACCTATATAACTTAACAGGTAGGCCTACACACACTGACCTATATAACTTAACAGGTAGGCCTACACACGCTGACCTATATAACTTAACAGGTAGGCCTACACACACTGACCTATATAACTTAACTGGTAGGCCTACACACGCTGACCTATATAACTTAACAGGTAGGCCTACACACGCTGACCTATATAACTTAACAGGTAGGCCTACACACGCTGACCTATATAACTTAACAGGTAGGCCTACACACGCTGACCTATATAACTTAACTGGTAGGCCTACACACACTGACCTATATAACTTAACAGGTAGGCCTACACACGCTGACCTATATAACTTAACAGGTAGGCCTACACACACTGACCTATATAACTTAACAGGTAGGCCTACACACACTGACCTATATAACTTAACAGGTAGGCCTACACACGCTGACCTATATAACTTAACAGGTAGGCCTACACACACTGACCTATATAACTTAACTGGTAGGTCTACACACACTGACCTATATAACTTAACAGGTAGGCCTACACACACTGACCTATATAACTTAACTGGTAGGCCTACACACGCTGACCTATATAACTTAACAGGTAGGTCTACACACACTGACCTACATAACAGGTAGGCCTACACACGCTGACCTATATAACTTAACAGGTAGGCCTACACATGTTGACCTATATAACTTAACAGGTAGGCCTACACACACTGACCTATATAACTTAACTGGTAGGCCTACACACACTGACCTATATAACTTAACAGGTAGGCCTACACACACTGACCTATATAACTTAACAGGTAGGCCTACACACGCTGACCTATATAACTTAACAGGTAGGCCTACACACGCTGACCTATATAACTTAACAGGTAGGCCTACACACGCTGACCTATATAACTTAACAGGTAGGCCTACACACACTGACCTATATAACTTAACAGGTAGGCCTACACACACTGACCTATATAACTTAACAGGTAGGCCTACACACACTGACCTATATAACTTAACAGGTAGGTCTACACACACTGACCTACATAACAGGTAGGCCTACACACGCTGACCTATATAACTTAACAGGTAGGCCTACACACGCTGACCTATATAACTTAACAGGTAGGCCTACACACGCTGACCTAACAGGTAGGCCTAAACACACTGACCTACATAACTTAACAGGTAGGCCTACACACACTGACCTATATAACTTAACAGGTAGGCCTACACACACTGACCTATATAACTTAACAAGTAGGCCTACACACACTGACCTATATAACTTAACAGGTAGGCCTACACACGCTGACCTATATAACTTAACAGGTAGGCCTACACACGCTGACCTATATAACTTAACAGGTAGGCCTACACACACTGACCTATATAACTTAACAGGTAGGCCTACACACACTGACCTATATAACTTAACAGGTAGGCCTACACACGCTGACCTATATAACTTAACAGGTAGGCCTACACACACTGACCTATATAACTTAACTGGTAGGCCTACACACGCTGACCTATATAACTTAACAGGTAGGCCTACACACGCTGACCTATATAACTTAACAGGTAGGCCTACACACGCTGACCTATATAACTTAACAGGTAGGCCTACACACGCTGACCTATATAACTTAACTGGTAGGCCTACACACACTGACCTATATAACTTAACAGGTAGGCCTACACACGCTGACCTATATAACTTAACAGGTAGGCCTACACACACTGACCTATATAACTTAACAGGTAGGCCTACACACACTGACCTATATAACTTAACAGGTAGGCCTACACACGCTGACCTATATAACTTAACAGGTAGGCCTACACACACTGACCTATATAACTTAACTGGTAGGTCTACACACACTGACCTATATAACTTAACAGGTAGGCCTACACACACTGACCTATATAACTTAACTGGTAGGCCTACACACGCTGACCTATATAACTTAACAGGTAGGTCTACACACACTGACCTACATAACAGGTAGGCCTACACACGCTGACCTATATAACTTAACAGGTAGGCCTACACATGTTGACCTATATAACTTAACAGGTAGGCCTACACACACTGACCTATATAACTTAACTGGTAGGCCTACACACACTGACCTATATAACTTAACAGGTAGGCCTACACACACTGACCTATATAACTTAACAGGTAGGCCTACACACGCTGACCTATATAACTTAACAGGTAGGCCTACACACGCTGACCTATATAACTTAACAGGTAGGCCTACACACGCTGACCTATATAACTTAACAGGTAGGCCTACACACGCTGACCTATATAACTTAACTGGTAGGCCTACACACACTGACCTATATAACTTAACAGGTAGGCCTACACACGCTGACCTATATAACTTAACAGGTAGGCCTACACACGCTGACCTATATAACTTAACAGGTAGGCCTACACACGCTGACCTATATAACTTAACTGGTAGGCCTACACACACTGACCTATATAACTTAACAGGTAGGCCTACACACGCTGACCTATATAACTTAACAGGTAGGCCTACACACACTGACCTATATAACTTAACAGGTAGGCCTACACACGCTGACCTATATAACTTAACAGGTAGGCCTACACACACTGACCTATATAACTTAACAGGTAGGCCTACACACACTGACCTATATAACTTAACAGGTAGGTCTACACACACTGACCTATATAACTTAACAGGTAGGCCTACACACGCTGACCTATATAACTTAACAGGTAGGTCTACACACGCTGACCTATATAACTTAACAGGTAGGCCTACACACACTGACCTATATAACTTAACAGGTAGGCCTACACACACTGACCTATATAACTTAACAGATAGGTCTACACACACTGACCTATATAACTTAACAGGTAGGCCTACACACACTGACCTATATAACTTAACAGGTAGGCCTACACATGTTGACCTATATAACTTAACAGGTAGGTCTACACACACTGACCTATATAACTTAACAGGTAGGCCTACACACGCTGACCTATATAACTTAACAGGTGGGCCTACACACACTGACCTATATAACTTAACAGATAGGTCTACACACACTGACCTATATAACTTAACAGATAGGTCTACACACACTGACCTATATAACTTAACAGGTAGACCTACACACACTGACCTATATAACTTAACTGGTAGGCCTACACACACTGACCTATATAACTTAACAGGTAGGCCTACACATGTTGACCTATATAACTTAACAGGTAGGCCTACACACACTGACCTATATAACTTAACTGGTAGGCCTACACATGTTGACCTATATAACTTAACTGGTAGGCCTACACACACTGACCTATATAACTTAACTGGTAGGCCTACACACACTGACCTATATAACTTAACAGGTAGGCCTACACATGTTGACCTATATAACTTAACAGGTAGGCCTACACACACTGACCTATATAACTTAACAAGTAGGCCTACACACACTGACCTATATAACTTAACAAGTAGGCCTACACACACCGACTGACAATGAGTTTGTTCTTTAATTTGTGCTCCTTGTTTTTGAATGTGAGCGCTAGTAACATATATGTTTCAGTGTTTTTCCCTTTTGTAACACAGGAACAGAGAATGTCACCAGTAGCTCAGACTTCAGTGGGACTAGTGGTGACAGTGAGAACCCAATAACATTCTTCACTTTGGTGACCCAAGATAAGGAGGATATGCAAGGTGCTGTACAGGTGTTGCAACATTTGAAAGCTATTTTCTCCCCAATGCTTATTATTACTTATTGTTTTCGTTATTGCTGGGACATACTGGTAACATTTCATTACATCATTAGTGACATCTGAGCCAATATTAGTGCAGACAGAGATGACCCCATCATCACCTGATGCAACCTTCGGTGAGTGTTATGTTCTAAATGTTTTGGAAGTACTGTAGATGAATGTTGGAAGACGTAGTCAATGTTGAATACTGTGCCCCCCTATTCTCCCTCTCTCCCTCTTCCTCTTCCCTGCCCAGAGGATCCAGAAGACGTGTTGGCAGTGTGGGCAAAGACCCTTCCGCTGGTGCGTATCGGGATAATCACCGGGGTTCTGCTGGTTACAGCTCTGATCTTCTTCCCTCTGCTGGCTCTCAACAAGATCCAATCCTAGACCCACATTAGGAAGAGAGGGTAGATGCAAGGGTTAGGGCAAGGTCATTCAATTATGGTTCTGGAGGGCTGAAAAACACAGTTTTCATTCTCTTTTAATCAGACTGATACAGATCTGGGTCTATCAGGTGACTCTCGGCCAATCAATTACATCAAATGATAATTCATTCAGGACTAGTAACTTTTTAAAGTGTATACAGTGCATTCGTAAAGTATTCAGACCCCTTTGCTTTTTCCACATTTTGTTACGTTGCAGCCTTATTCTAAAATATATTACATTCTTTTTTTCTTTCATCAATCTACACAAAACCCCATTATGACAAATTGAAAACATGCATTTAGACATTTTTGCAAATGTATAAAAAAAACTGAAATACCTTATTTACATAAGTATTCAGACCCTTCGCAATGAGACTCGAAATTGAGCTCGGGTGCATCCTGTTTCCATTGATCATCCTTAAGATGTTTCTACAACTTGATTGGAGTCCATCTGTGCTAAATTAAATTGATTGGACATGATTTGGAAAGGCACACACCTGTCTATAAGGTCCCACAGTTGACAGTGCATGTCAGAGCAAAAACCAAGCCATGAGGTCAAAGGAATTGTCCGTAGAGCTCTGAAACCGGATTGTGTCGAGGCACATTTCTGGGGAAGGGTACCAACAAATGTCTGCAACATTGAAGGTCCCCAAGAACAGTGGCCTCCATCATTCTTAAACGGAAGACGTTTGGAACCACTAAGAATCTTCCTAGAGCTGGCCTCCCAGCCAAACTGAGCAATCGGGGGATGATGGCCTTGGTCAGGGAGGTGACCAAGAACCCGATGCTCACTCTGAGAGCTCCTGAGTTCCTCTGTGGAGATGGGAGAACCATCAGGAAGTACAACCATCTCTGCAGCATTCCACCAATCAGGCCTTTATGGTAGTGGCCAGACCAAACCACTCCTCAGTAAAAGGCACATAACAGCTCGCTTCGAGTTTGCCAAAGACACCTAAAGTACTCTCAGACCATGAGATACAAGATTCTCTGGTCTGATGAAACCAAGATTGAACTATTTGGCCTGAATGCCAAGTGGCACGTCCGGAGGAAACCTGGAACCATCCGTATGGTAAAGCATGGTGGTGGCAGCATCATGCTGTGGGGATGTTTTTCAGTGGCAGGGACTGGGAGACTAGTCAGGATCGAGGGAAAGATGAACGGTGCAAAGTACAGAGAGATCCTTGATGAAAACCTGCTCCAGAGCGCTCAAACTAGGGCCAAGGTTCACCTTCCAACAAGACAACGGCACTAAGCACACAGCCAAGACAACGCAGGCGTGGCTTCGGGACAAGTCTCTGAATGTCCTTCAGTGGCCCAGCCAGAGCCCGGACTAGAACCCGATCGAACATCTCTGTTGAGACCTGAAAATATCTGTGCAGCAACGCTCCCCATCCAACCTGACAGAGCTTGAGAGGATCTGCAGAGAATGGGAGAAACTCCCCAAATACAGGTATGCCAAGCTTATTCCTTTGTCATTATGGGGTATTGTGTGAAGATTGGTAAGGGGAAGAAAAACAAATTAATCCATTTTAGAACAAGGCTGTAACGTAACAAAATACAAATGCACTGTATATGTGAATAGTCTGAAATTGCTATATTATCTTAGCCACATTAGAGCTACAGCCTCTATGCATTTGTCCTCTGCGATGCTGGATCAACCACTCATCTGAGCTGCCAGTGAGAAGTCTGAGATCGTTTGATGATGTCTGCACTGCTATGTCCGCTGAATGCTTTGGAGGTTGTGTATTGGAATGTGGGATTGGACTCAAGGCCTCAGATGAACCCTTCTATGCTGTCCATATATAGTATTCCTATTAATATCGCTCCCTGCACCAGGAAATATGTTTATTGCTACAAGTGCGGGAATGATGACGAGGGCGGGGAGACAGTCTTCAAATACTGAACTGCACCGCTTGAAAACACAGTATTGGATGTACAATAAACGTGTGTTGTGAGCGCATGGCAAATAAACATTGAAAAGACATGTTCTCGTCTGTATAAACAAAATGAGAAAATGTACTTTATGCATACATAGTCAAAGGATTGTATCATCTAATTAATCAGATAAAAACACATTTTTATTTTGGTATTCCAGACCATAACTCCTACTGTTACCCGCATCTCTTCGCTTTCAGCTAACACGTTACATTTGTTTTTATACAGACCTTGTAAATAACGCTACCAACAAAAGCGGACTGAGAGCTCAACCTAGACAGTAGTAAATGAATCTGTCCAAAATGAGACAGAACTATCAAGTGTGAATCACTTTGAAAATTAATGTTCCAAATGGGTAACATTTGATATTGACGATTTGGTCATGAGAATGGTGGGGTTTTTCAAATTCTCCCAAATGCATTAACACTATGAACAGTTTCTTGAAAATGTCATTTGAGCTTCAACACATAAGATAAACATTCAAAGTAGGATTTTAAAAAAAAACGAGTTACAGAACCGTTTTAAAATATCAGTAAGTTTCTTTTGCTTAGAGTAACACTATCTCCTAGTGTTGACCATTAGGCAGCAGATACGGTTCTTCTGAATGCTTGTGGTGTGTAGGCCCAAAACATAGAATAAGACTTGATAGAGCGGACATTCCAATACAAATCATCGTTCCCTGGCGGGTGACTTCAAATTCTATGTCATTGTCAGCCAGAAGGGTCTGCGACTCAAGTCATTTTTCTCCTGTGTGTGCGAGCGCTGTATCTCAGTCTGAGTGTGTTTCACTATGTGTGTGTGTGTGTTAGACGTTGGAGGAGAACAGTGGTCCAGTGGTAGCAGTGGTGAACACAGGCCCTGTATAAAGCCCTGTGTCCCCTGCCACCTCTCCCATGGCCTGCAGAGCCACCGTAGCAGCCATGGCTTTGGCATGCTTCTTATTGGGACTGGCTGACGCAGGCTGGAAGTCTTGACCATTTACCACCACCTGGGGTACAGCGAGAGAGGAGGAAAGGTTATAACACAAACCATCTGACAAAGTCATCCATAAACTAATAAACAAACCCATGCAAACACACAGGCTCATAGCACGTATCCACACCTTGAAAAGGAAGTTCTTGCGGTGGTCTGGGCCACTGTGGGTCACCATAACAAACTCTGGAGGAATCCACTTCTTCTTGTTACACATCTCCATCAGAGCAGACACTGGGTGCTTACCTGGGGGGGGGGGGGCAGACGGTCAATACATTCATCAAATCAATTCTAATTGATTGATTCTAAAACACTTTTTTTTTTAATAAAAAAAATGCAATATTGGTAAATTGAGTGAGACTCACCCAGTAGATCCTTCATCACAACCATACCGCCCGACTTCTGAGTCTTCTCTCCCTCAGCCACCAGACCTACGGTCACATTATTAATCATCAATCACACATTATTAAGCATCATCAATAACACACATTATTAAGCATCATTAATAGCCTTCTGGAATAATATCGCTGTGCATAATGCTTTGGTGGAAAGCATGGGTCACTTCATTTCACCTTTGCGGTCGGTCTTGAAGTCGATGATGATTGGCTCGACAGTGCCCTCGCGGTGTCGCCCTAGCCCCTCCCCTGTCCGCCATCCCATCTTCCTCATGAGAAACTCCCCTACTCCTCCCGACACCGGGGCTGCTCGCAAGAACTGGTCCTACAGAGAGAGAGTGGCAGGAGAGAAGGGAGGAAGAGAAGGAGAAAGAGAGGAGAATAACAGAAGAGAACCATGGAGTGAGGAGGAAGAGAAGAGGGAGAGCGAGAGAGTGAAGAGGGAGGGGAGAGGAAGAGGCAAAAGCAGATAATTAGTTTCCACCTTGAAAACATCTCAACCACCTAATCCACTCACTCTGTCTCTCATCCAGTCACACCACTGTCACAGTCAGACTTGAGTTAGAGACTACCTTCAGGACAACTCACATGCCTCTGGATAACAGTTAACGGTGAGTGTGTGTGTGTGTGTGTGTGTGTGTGTGTGTGTGTGTGTGTGTGTGTGTGTGTGTGTGTGTGTTACTCTGTCTGTAGTAACCTCTACCCCTATGTGAAACACTAGAAATAACTATCTGTGGTGGCAGCTTTTGAAAATCGTGCGTTTGAGAGAACATTACTAGAGAAACTTCAAAACACATTAAGAGTACAGATGAAATGAAATCAATTCTGTGGTGAAACTCAAGACACAGCCGAGAGACTTATTTCTTCACACATTATACCACATGTAGGTAAATAAGAGGGCGCTGTGCCTTGACACCTCATTTCTTTCTGTCTCACACACACGGTTACACAAGATGTATAGTAAGGCGCTGTGTGGTGTACGTACCTAGCCCCTCATCACCGGCCCAGCATCAGACAGGAAATGAGAGGGGGGCCTGACTGTGGCCATGGCAACAAGGACAGCTACAAGGACTGACCCTGAAACAAGTGTCCAATACACAGAGAGGTGAAAGTTCACAGGTCACCCCTGTGAACCCACACCTCTCTCCCTCTGCTCCAATCCAGACCCCTCTTATCGACCCCCTTTCTCAGGCTGCCCCAAGGACTGGGAGGAAGTTGCCCCTAGACACCTAGGTCAGCTTGGAGTTAGGATTTGCGGAAGGGAAGCTGATCCTAGATCTGTGACTAGGAGCAACTTCTGACCGCAGCCTCCCCCAGGGCAAGGGAAAGAGCACAGGCATGTCCATGGACACCTGTAACTAGCCTAGGTCCCTCAGAACAGAGATCTCCCTCGGGCAGTGGTCTCCAATTGTGGTCCTGGAGCTAGTGTGCAGGTTTTTGTTATAGCCCTAACCTATACGACTCTATGCTGGGATGGAACAAAATCCTGCACTGTCTGGACTAGGGTTGGAGACCACTGACTGGTCTAAAACTAGACCCTGCTCATCTACTGGGAAACAGAATGCACCAGGACTGGTTGCTAGGGGCACCCAACAACCACACAAACATCACAGTCCATATGCTGGTAATGCTAGTGTGCTGTAAATCAATGTTAGCTGCTGTAATGCTAGTGTGCTGTAAATCAATGTTAGCTGCTGTAATGCTAGTGTGCTGTAAATCAATGTTTGCTGCTGTAATGCTAGTGTGCTGTAAATCAATGTCAGCTGCTGTAATGCTAACGTGCTGTAAATCAATGTCAGCTGCTGAAATGCTACCAAAATGCATGTCACTAACATTAGTATGATCAATGCACTCTCATCCCTATATCATGTCTCTGAACATGTCCACAGCATATGTCCATGGCATCTGCATGTGAAGGATGTGTCATGTTAAATGAAGAATGAACTCAGCTGATCCATCACTCTCTCTATAGCTAAATGATGTGACAATGTGTAACCTAACCTGAGAGAGATTCCTCAGGATGTGTCATTTAAAACAGTAACAGTAGCGCCCTGCCTCTGTGTGTTTACAGAGCTCAGGGAGGCTTGGGGTACAGTTACACCCACTGGCTTCAAACAGCCCACTATAGAAACACTACAGGGTAGGAGGGTCCAGACGGGGTCCACAGACAGAGGCAGGATAAGGCAGGAAAAGGCAGGATAAGTGAAAGAATAGTGCTTTTCCCTTTCCCCTGTTCTGAGATCAGTGTGAATCCAAGGAAAGAGACGAGGAAGCATCTTTAGACTACCGAGACGGACCCATAATCTCTGCCTTGCCCTGGGGTGCTAGAGGACAAGGGGGGGGTTCTGGGGTCTGCAGACTTACTTCCAGCTCTCCTCTTCCTCCCCTCCCTCCCTCCCTCATTCTCCAAGCCCCTATTCCGACTCCGAGGGGGACTCTAGTGGACAGACCAGAGCACCACTAGTAGCCGGGTGTCAGACCAGAGCACCACTAGTAGCCGGGTGTCAGACCAGCGCACCACTAGTAGCCGGGTGTCAGACCAGAGCACCACTAGTAGCCGGGTGTCAGACCAGAGCACCACTAGTAGCCGGGTGTCAGTACTGCATTTGCACCTGCTTTGGTAAGAATGTCACATGTAAGGAATCTGCATCGCTACCCTTAACATGGTGTACGCACTTCACAGGAAATGTAATTAGTCAGAATGTGTGTGTGTTGCGGGGAGGGGTGGGGGGTGATGGAAGTACAGGGAGATTTTTGTTCATCTCTGTATGTCAGATTAAAGATTAAAGTCTGGGTTCATCATGTTACCACTGTTACAGACTGCAGTGCAAATATCAGGCTCAGTCAACATAAACAAGAGGCTTCCTTTACCGTCAGAGCATCTTTTCTGACGCAGACAGAAACACACAATACAGACAACAGATGCTCACACACACACATCAGTAAACTATGTACGTTAGCGCTGACATGGGTTGCCATGGTAGCAGTGGACCACACATTTCGGGGCACTTACATCTGACCTGGATTCCACTGAATAACAGTGGAACTACTCCATTCTAACCTAGTTTGTTCTACATCAACAGAACATTTATCAAACTAAATACAGTATGTCTCTGGCTCTATGCGTACAGCCATTCAGTTATTTGACTAGGGCTGGGTGGTGATTAGGGAGCAGGCTGAGGAAGGCTTGTGAAGTGGGTACACCAGTGGGCATGGGCGATGCAGACACCTGTAGGGTAGTGGGGTGGTATGTTTGGGGTGAGGAGCAGGTAAGGCAGTGGACGGTACCTTCTTGATCCAGGCCTGTGGTCCGCTGTTGGACAGCTCCTCTGAGCTGAGCACCGTTGCTCCAGTAGAACCTGTAAACAGTCCAGGGATGGTGTTGGACTGGGCCCATGCATCCACCTAACAGAGAGAAATGTTTAGTGTGTGAGAAAGGAGGTGGAAAGAACATACATTATGCTTCTACGAACGCCTGTTTACCTGTTCCTGAGCACGGCTGAGCATGCAGATGGCGCTGACGTCGTACGGGTTCTCGGCCAGACGCTTCTGGGCCTTCATCCTCTCACCGACTGCCTGGGTGATGTCTACAGGCTAGAGGGGGAGACACAGAAGTCAGCACCACACACACACCCCAGTCATTCACACAAAAACACAATACTACACACACATACATACACCAGTGAACAGCCGATTAAACGAATAAGGAAAATCCATTCACCATACAAGAAAGAAATCTAGACTTATTCCATGAGACCTAGATCAGTTGTTATATGAAACTACTTACATCTACGTAGTCGTCAGTATTTGTATATATTTTTTTTTGAGTTGTCAGTATTAGTACAGCTGTACACCCCCCCCAAAAAATAAAACGCAACCTGTGGAATTTCAGCCAGCTTTGTTTAATAACAGTTGCATCAAATACAAAATTAGCACAAATTAACAGCAAGGTCACGGATGACGTCACCCGACTTCTCACTGGTCTGCCCATCTGACGATTGATGACAAATCGATAACTCAATTCTAAACCACTTGTCATCGCCTGGGAGTCAGATTATTAAATGGTATTGCTCTGAGATTTGAGAGGTCAAATAATGCCCTTGATTGTACATTCAATTTGGAACTGGTGGGGGAGGAGGGTCAGTGTTTTACATGCCGCCCTCAGAAACAGCTATTCCAGCTAAACCCAGTCAATGCTGCTATAGGGTCAGATGAGGAGCACAGGTATTGCATTCTAACTAAACTCACCATACCATCTAAACCAGTGGTTCTCAAATCTTTTTCATCCTGCTGGGCATGACAACCCACCTAAGGCTTTTGGACTTTTCTATTTTCAAATCAACCACACCAATGTTTCAGCTACTGTGTGTAACCATAGAACCTGGTCTCAAACTACATCCCAATAGAAATCAGCAGTGACCTACCATTTCAGAAACCACTGATCCAAACCACTAAACGTGGTAAAACACTGGGTTAAAACTAAAACCCCAAAATAAATCATATCTTTTTAACGCGTATGATTTTGAAATGCATAATATCTCAACTCACTTTCTCTCCCTCCTCCCTCTTTCACGACGACTCCCCTAAAACACCTTCGTCTCTCTTAGTGTCACCTTACCCCCTCCTCCTCCTCCCCCTCCCCTCCGTATCCCACCTGTAGCGGCGGCTCCGGGAACACACTATCACTCTCCTTGACGACCGCCGGCTCCTCCGTTGCCACGGACACCGCAGACAAAGGCGCATCCCCAGGCGATGTTTCCTTGGCAGCCGTTGCCAATGCCTTGGTCGCCACCACCTTGGCCTTTTCCGCCTTCTTGTCGACGGTCACCCACTCTCCGTAAGCCCCTCCCCCGTCGCCCTCCTTCTTCCTGTGCTGGGAGCCCGACGACACGGGGAACTCCTTGGCGAACGCCGCCTCGCTCCGAACCGCCAACGCCGGCGATGGACGCACGGACGCGTTCTGAGAGAGGAGGAGGGAGGAGGGGCAGCACAGGAGTAGGAGGGGCGGTGGGGGGTGGGGGGGGGGGTTACTGTTAAAAAAATGGGAGGAAAAAAATATAAAAAGACAAAGAGGTGTGTTTCAACAAGGGGAATGGTTGAAGAGGAATGGCTGGTTATCATAGCAGTTATTGGGCCCAGTCTCAATCAGGGCGATTTATCTCCAGTGCACTTCAACCAGCAAACTTCACTCACATGACTGAGGTCTCCTTGGGATGGAAGTTTGTGGGAAAGTGCAAAAGAGTATAAATCTACCTGGTTTGGTTCTGGGCCCAAGGAGGCTTGCTGTCTGCTTTGCCCATCGCCTATGTTGGCTCAATAGGAAAAACAGTATGTTATAAAATGTTATGTGGCAGCAATGGAAACAGCTCTTAACATCAGCCCAGGGCAAAACAGACAGCATACTGCAGTTCACTTCAACCATTCACCCAGTTAGGCACATCTCTTCAGTCCCACATAGTATCTAAACAGTAACTAGTCTTTAACTATGTTCAAACAGTAACCATGTTCTGAAAATGAAATATCACTTCAAACTGCCTCGATACATTTTTTATTAATAAGGAAATGTTTAAGCTCAGAATGTACTGTATATTCATGAAAGACATGTTGATGCTGTGTGTGTGTGTGTGTTCCATGTTCTTACATTGAGGCTGAAGGAGATGCCCTTGACCTCCCTCAGGGCGGCTCGTCCAAACGGTTTGCCGTCGTCCTCGTCGTCAGATACACGGGGTTCAGCGAGGGCCAGCTCCCCTCCCTTCTCCACAATCTTCTTACACTTCTACAGAAACACACAGGACACAGCTAGAGGGTCAGTATTTCCATTACCATACAATTTCATGTCTAAGATTTGTGTTTTATTATGAAAAAGGTGCAGGACTACATTTTGCACCAGGACAAATGCTTAGTAAATCTTCTCCAAAGCATATTATTACATGATTGTCATCATCATGACATTGAAGAGCACTTACGTCAGTGAACTCCTTGATGCTGATGCTGTTTGCCTGCTTGGCCACCTTCCTCTTCACATCCTCGATGGTGGCCATGTTGGGCTGGGGGGGACCTGGCGGGGGCTTGTTGGTGATGCTGGGGAGCGGGGCCATCTGGTGCATGGAGGCCATAGATCCCATACTGGCCAGGGCAGCAGTCATTGTGGCAGCTGTCATGCTAGCCATAGCTGCATTCATGGTCATGCTCATAGGCATGTTCATAGACATGTTCATGGGCATGTTCATATTCATGGGCATGGAGAAGGACATGGGGTTGGGTAAAGGCAGCTGGAGGACCGCTTTGGGTCGCAGGCTCTCTGGGATGGGTATCCCGGCCTTGGCACACATGGCGGCTGCATTAGCCTTAGCAATCTCCAGTAACTGGTCTTTATCTGTGAGGAGGGATGAGGAACACATCACAAACTTGCATTGAGACTTACTGTACACCGGTGTTTTTGTCAAGTTAACATTGGGGAAAATAAAGTTATTCAATTCAAATACATTGATCATTCCCCCAAAAATTGTGACATGCTTACCCAGCTCTGTGAGTCGTGGCGGGCTTTTGCTGGTGTCGCGGTTGGTGCGTGCCGGAGACCTCTTCTTGCGGAGGATGAGGACTGGGGAGTGGCTTGGCTCACGCTTCCAGCGGTCCCTCTGGCTCAGCTGGTGGCTGCCGAATGCACCCCTACCCCTCCGCCGCGAACCGGAGCGTGACCTCGATCTCTTTGACCTCCGAGCAGGAGATCGTGACTTGGACCATTTCCTTTTCGGCGACCTAGACTTTGAGCGCTTGTTCCGCGTTCTGGATTTGGACCGTGATTTCTTCTTTCTCGTCCCGGACTTTGAGCGAGACCTCTTCCTCCGAGACGGCGTCCTGGACTTCCTCTTGCGGCTTGGCGACGAGGACCTTGATTTCCTTTTCCTCCCTGGAGACTTGGTTCTGGACCTCCTCTTCTTGGAGGACTTTGCATCAGAGCGTTTCTTCTGACCAGGAGACTTTGACCGTGACTTTTTCCTCGTTGAAGGAGACCTGGACTTTGAAGATTCTCCTTCCTTCTCTGTCGTCTCTGCCTCTCCAGATGTTGGCTGTGGTTTAGGTTGAGGTGAGGCAGGCAGCTCTTCACCCTGAGGTGTCACCTTGTCCCCTCCATCAGCATCCATTTTGTGGGGTAAGGAATCTACAGAGCCATCCAAGGTTTCTGAAGTAACAGGTCCATCCGATTCCCCTGGCTCACCAGTTGGCTGGCCGCTGAGGTTGGGATCAAATGCTGACGTTGACTGGTGGTCAGCGGAGGCCTCATGCTGCTCACCTGAAGGCAGCTCAGGAGGAATAGGACACTTCTGTGGAGACGTCAGACATTCTAAGGGCTGGGAGGAAACGGCTGGCTCGCCCTTACTGCTGTCCCCTAAGAAGGGTATCGGTTTCCACCCTCCTCCAGTGGCGGCGGCCATATTAACGACACCCTCAATGCTGCTTTCGGAAGCTAGGGCTGGCGGATCGATTGGAACCATTACATTTTCGTCTTTCACAGCGGACTCATCTTTAGCCAGGGCCACAGAGGGATCCTTCTCGGCTGATTGGCTGTCTCTTGAGGCAGACCTGGATTTTGATTTGTCGTTTCTGGACGGAGAGGGAGATCCTGAAATCATCTCTCGGTGTTTCGACTGAGATCTCGTCTTAGATTTCGATCGCCTTCTGGATCTCGATCTAGACCGTCTGTCTTTCTTCAAGATCACGAGGGACCTTGACCGGGTTCTCCTGCCTCTCCTGGGAGACCCAGACCTTCGAGAATGTGACCCGGACCTCCGGTGCCGTGATCTGGAACGCGTGTGTCCGCCACGTCTTCTACCGGACCTCGATCTGGATCTCCCTCTCCTGTCCCTGGATCTGGACCTGCGCTTGCCTGAACGAGACCGCGAGCGTCTGGAGGACTTTTCCGGACACTTCTCCTCTAGTTTAGGGATGATATCAGGCAGATCCTGAGGTTTGCTCTCCTTGTTCCCAGGCTGAGGCTTCGACTCTGACTCCGACCCAGATGAGCTGTTGGACTTGTCACCATCTTTCTTCTGCTTTTTTTTCTTCTTCTTCCCAGAATGTCGTTTATGCCGCTTGGATCTCCCATCATCCTCTTCCCCTGTGGAATGAATTACAATATTTTTTAAATGAATCATCATGACATTTGATTCAATGGTGCAATATGTAGAAATTGACATTACCTGGTTGCTAAAAATTCTGTTTGTGACAAAAAGCAAAATTGTGTAGAGAATCACTGTACCATCTAGCTAAACTGCTGTGAAATATATTTTCAATAACCAAAAACATTGTAAAATGACGTAAACAGATCTACCATCAAACTTGCGTTCAATGAGAATGAAATGTGAATTCTATATCTGTCAATGTGAATTGCGTCGTGCACAAAGCTACATAATGGACCTTTAAGTAGTCTGCTGATTATTAACATCAAACTGAAAAGGTCCACCACTGCTGTTATGCATAGTAGTATATTGAGACTACTTACCAGTCTTTGCCTTGTCTCCATCAGAGTCTGCTGCTGATTCTGAGCCGCTCTCTTTCTCTTCCTTACGTTTCTTCTTTTTGCTTTTGTGTTTCTTGTGCTTCTTGTGCTTCTTGTGTTTCTTTTGTGGGACAGCACCCTCTTCCTTATTGGCTACACCATCTTTATCTGCATAAATAATGCAGTACATTACAATTTCATTTGAAATAGATGCTTTCACCTGATCAAAACTGTAGTATCAGTGCAAATAAAGGAAAGGAGGTGAGAGAATATCACTTTGGACTATTGAGATACAGCCCTTGTGTTACTGACCTTGTGTGTTGTTGATCCCATCTGCAGTTTTACCATTGGGATGGCCTTCATCTGTCAGACTTAGAGAGAATGCAGGTATGAGATGACACCTGTACTTGAACTTACAGTAGGTTCACTCACTTTCTTATCAGTAGTGGTCTTGGTTTTTAACAACATGACACTGGACACAACGAATGGACAATATCTATAAGTATGCATGAGCTTGAATGATTAACGTGGTCTACATAATAACTGACAGGGCTTGTAAGTAAGCATTTCAAGTAAGCATTTCATTTCAGTAAGCAAGGTCTACATCTGTTGTATTCGGTGCATGTGAAAAATAAAAATAAAATGTGATTTGACATGCGAGGTAGGGGTGGGTATAATTTGTGGAACGTTCCAACAGGAATCTGTTCTAGAAACTTCGTAAATAACAAGGTTGCCAACAACGCATACAAAGTTGTATAGCGGCAGAATAAGATACCGGGTAGGGAGTGGGCTATTTCATTAAGTTTGTCACTCAACACGTTTATTCCGAAAAATGTCTGTCTTCACTCTGTTAGCGTATTCTTAACGTTTGTCCATAGGCTACGTGGTGGGTTGATGCCTATTCGGCAGCTAGTTAGCTAGGTGAATTTATCATTCTACTTTGTATGCGTTGTTTGTTGGCAACCTTGTACTTTACGCCGTTTTTGTAACAGATTCCTGTTGGAACATTCCACAAATTATACCCACCCTGCGAGGTAATTTAGCTAGCTACTGTTAGTTATTTAGCGTTAACCTCAAATTAGAACGTGACTGTGTAACGTGAAAACTCAAATGCATAACTAAGTCCCCGGCATTGCTTTTGACATAGCTAACTACACTAAACATCCGGATAATCCAGAATGTGTGTGTGTAAATTATGTGTATTGCCTTTGCACACTGTGACTCTGTCAAACCAACGTTTTGGGGGAGTTCTAGCAAAGAGATCGCGTCCTGGTAAACTGTTAACGTTGGCTTGTTAGCAATCCAAATTTAGCATGATTAGCTAGCTAGGAAGGTGCGTAGTGCGAACAAGCCCTGTACCGGCCCTGTACCTGGTGCCACGTTAGCTACCTGGTTTGCTTGAACCCAATAACCACAGTATAACAATCTTTGCAAGAACCAACCCATGAGACTACCGTGTTACTAGTCAGGTAGTTAGCTAGTTAAATACGTTGTAGCCACAGCAACTGCCTGCCTTGCACACTTTGTACTGCCGGACACGCAAGCTAGCTAACCTTGTAACGTTAGGCCAGCACAGAAAATCATACATTTCTCAAATTGCCCGAACAAACCATTCATGCCAGTAATGTAGGCTGTATAAAAACATATTTACATGATATCTTGACTCTCATCTTCAATTTCTTTTATCTTATTTACTACGAAATCGCGAAAAATTTGCTCGATGTTGGCCGCCATGTCTTTAGTAATCCCTCAATGTCTACAGCCACCAATGTGTTTTCCGCGGCGTCCGTTCAGCGCATGTGTAGCAGCACAGACCGACACCAGACGTTGGTTGCAACCCACCTCACATCCACAGACTGAAAAAGTTGTTCATGTTTGGGTGCGTACTGTTTTTGCCTCTGTCTGTTATAAGCTGTCGGTGTAGTGAAGCACTTCGTTTATCTATTGGTCTCACTTTTGTAGTTTTCCTCAAGCGAATTGTTTTCCCGAAGTCTTTTTGTTGATATAGGCAGGCAGTAGATAGTAGTCTATCCTATTTTATTATTTATGACTACCTGCCATACAGGAGTGTCTCATTCATAAACGTGGATTATGCGGCTTGGATCAGTTGGTTCCAGTTAATTTCTTTTTGATTTCATTATACAGTATATACTATTCAAACAGTATTCAGACAGTTGGAGTAGGGGAAGTCTTTGGACCGGTTGCTGAAGCATCATTGAAACAGCTTCAGGCAGAACACATCTCCAGCTGTTTTCATTTCACAATGAACACAAGAGACACACCATGTAAAATGCTCCGTTTTTATTTTAAGAAGGGAGGACATACAACTTAATACAAACAGGATGCAGATGTTTTATGGTTCACAGGATTACTGCATGGAAACAGAATGTGTAGAATGGGTATATTTTTTTAAAATCCATGTGTTTTTTAATGTCACTCAAGATGGTGACAGAATAGAACACTTCAATAGAACACTTCATGTGTTGACATCACTTGGTTACTGGTGAGACCTGATATCACTACCAATGGGGGGGGGGGGGGGGGGGGGGGGTGTAATTTAACATTCCTATTGTGTTAGTCTCCATCAGGTTTTGTTGCCTTCAATGTATGTTGCAACTTGCCATCGAGTGACCAGTCCCTTTCATAGTGCATTGTAATGTCCATTCTACTTATTCTAATTCTACTGTTAGTGCAGGCCTCTTATGCTGCCATGGGAAAGGAGCAGATGGAAGCTCTCTTCAGTTCACAGTCCACTGCTGTCCACAAGCTCTCACCTGGGAGAGGGAACAAATGACAATGTTGTTAAATGAACCACTCATATACCATATAATCCAATTTTAAGGATCTAACTTTGATTGTGTCTAATAGACCTGTTGATTAAAACAGTATCAGAATGTTATGGTCATGAAAGAACAGAAATCTTATAATACAACATGCTCTCATAACCAAAACCAAGTTCATCTGGGTCCTTCCCAGACTTTTTATGATTTATAGCCTTATTTATCAACAGTCTCCAAGGTAGCATTTCACAATATAACCTGTTATTGATAGCACTGTGACTTAGAAAATATTATATTGTTAATACTTAAAAAGTTGTCAATATAGATATAAAATATTTTTAAAGGTATGAGTCTCACCAATTCTGAACATCTCCAGACAAGCCTGCTTGTCTGTCTGTGTGTCTGGGTGACCGGGCATCCAGTCACTGTAGCCCCAGGCGGACCCGTCGGTCCACTCTGACTGCTTATCCTGCAGGGGTCACAACACACACACACATACACACCATTAAAACTCTTGGAAAATGGCTTGGTTACTATTAGACATTCTGATTGAACAAGATTGAGAGGGTCATGGAATACTGACCTTCACGACTCTTGGTGGCCCTGGTCACCATGGAGACCGGGCGGGAGTGCAGGTCGCCGTTGGTTACGGAGGCCAGGTGTCAGTGAGGGGAGAGAATTCTGCAGGAGGACTGGACGCACACACACACACACAAATATTAGGACAGCTGTTTGTTTAAGAGAAAAGCGAATATGACTGACTGGGTGTATATTTCACCTCTGCCTCACTGAAGGTCATTAGTGTGGGGTTGAACTGATAGCAGTGGCCATCGATGACCTCACCAACACACTCTTTCTCTGAATGAATCTCAGCCTTAGCACTCACCAGCCTGCCATCTACAGGGAGAAGGACAGCAAGCATACTCCATCAGTACACAAACACACACAAACTGTACACACACACACACATACTGTACACACAAACACTCTCTCACCCTGAGGTGTCAGTTTCATGCTTCTCTCCATCTCTCCAACAGGCCTAATGATGCGTCCACTCCTGATGTCCACCAGAGTTTTCTGGGAGTTCTCGGTTCCCTGTCTGAACTCATCCACAGAGTAAGGAGTGTACACTGGAGAGAGAGAAAGAGAATATACACTGAGTGTACAAAACATTATGAACACCTTACCATGACATAGACTGACCAGATGAATCCAGGTGAAAGCTATGATCCCTTACTGATGTCCTTTGTTAAATCCACTTCAATCAGCTTAGATGAAGAGGAGGAGACAGGTTAAAGAAGGATTTTTAAGTCTTGAGACAATTAAGACATGGGTTGTGTATGTGTGCCATTCAGAGTGGGAATTGGCAAGACAAAATATTTAAGTGCCTTTGAACGGGGTATGGTAGTATGTGCCAGGCGCACCAGTTTGTGTCAAGAACTGCAATGCTGCTGGGTTTTTCATGCTCAACAGTTTCCTGTGTGTATCAACAATGGTCCACCTCCCAAAGGAAATCCAGCCAACTTGACACAACTGTGGGAAGCATTGGAGTCAACATTGGCCAGGATCCCTGTGGGATGCTTTTAACACCTTGTAGAGTCCATGTCCCAACGAATTGAGACTGTACTGAGGGAAAAAGGGGGGGTGCAACTCAATATTAGGAAGGTGTTCTTAATGTTTTGTACACACAGTGTATATAACCCTAAATACTTCTTCAATTAGTTATTTCCTTTTTTAGAGATTACAATTTCAGAAAAATTTAACATTTCAAAGCCCTGTACCTGGTGCCACTCTCCTGTCCATCTCGCTGATATGTTCCTTGACTAGGCCGGTGTTCAGGTTCATAATGAATCGTCTGGAGAGCTCTGTTCCCTGTCTACGTTCCTCCACTGGGACACTCCGGACCTCATCCTCGACCAGCCTCACATCTACAGGGAGAAGGAGAGGGCCACTGAATAAGCAATTCAAGTGGACAGGCTTTTAGATATGGATATGAATATATATAGGTATATATATATTTAGTGTATATCAAAAAGAAAAACTTCTGTTGTACTTTGGAATCTGTCTCATCCTGAGGTATCTGTTTATTGCTTCTCTCCATCTCTCCAACAGGCCTGATGATGCGTCCGCTCCTGATGTCCACCAGAGTTTTCTGGGAGTTCTCGGTTCCCTGTCTGAACTCATCCACAGAGGAAGGAGTGTACACTGGAGAGGAGATGAGCAGGGGAGAAAGACAATATATAAAACCCCAAATGTAAAAAATAAATCAAATTTCTGGATAATGTAACATTTCAATGCCCTGTACCTGGTGCCACTCTCCTGTCCATCTCACTGATGTGTTCCTTGACGAGGCCGGTGTTCAGGTCCATGATGAAGCGTCTGGAGGGCTCTGTTCCCTGTCTGCGTTCCTCCACTGGGAGACTCCCGGGCAGAACATCAGCCCTCACCCATCCTCCCACTCTCCTCTGGACTGGGACCTCCATAGGCTCTGGATTGAAAATACATGGGTTAAGTGCTCAAGAACATTTTAGTATATTCTCTCTCTATTACAAATACACACATAAACACACACTCTCTCACCCTGAGGAGTCATTATCATGCTTCTCTCCATCTCTCCGACAGGTTTGATGATGCGTCCGCTCCTGATGTCCACCAGAGTCTTCTGGGATTTCTCGGTTCCCTGTCTGAACTCATCCACAGAGGGAGGAACGGACACTAGAGAGAGAGAGAAATATACAGACACAACATCTGTTACACTGTTTTCAGCAATATCAGTTACACTGTTTTCAGCAATATCAGTTACTCTGTTACACTGTTTTCAGCAATATCAGTTACACTGTTTTCAGCAATATCAGTTACACTGTTTTCACCCATAGCTGTAACACTGTTTTCACCCATAGCTGTAACACTGTTTTCACCCATATCTGTTACACTGTTTTCACCCATAGCTGTAACACTGTTTTCACCCATATCTGTAACACTGTTTTCACCCATAGCTGTAACACTGTTTTCACCCATATCTGTTACACTGTTTTCACCCATAGCTGTAACACTGTTTTCACCCATATCTGTTACACTGTTTTCACCCATAGCTGTAACACTGTTTTCACCCATATCTGTAACACTGTTTTCACCCATAGCTGTAACACTGTTTTCACCCATATCTGTTACACTGTTTTCAGCCATAGCTGTAACACTGTTTTCACCCATAGCTGTAACACTGTTTTCACCCATAGCTGTAACACTGTTTTCACCCATATCTGTTACACTGTTTTCAGCCATAGCTGTAACACTGTTTTCACCCATAGCTGTAACACTGTTTTCACCCATAGCTGTAACACTGTTTTCACCCATATCTGTTACACTGTTTTCAGCCATAGCTGTAACACTGTTTTCACCCATAGCTGTAACACTGTTTTCACCCATAGCTGTAACACTGTTTTCACCCATATCTGTTACACTGTTTTCAGCCATAGCTGTAACACTGTTTTCACCCATAGCTGTAACACTGTTTTCAGCCATAGCTGTAACACTGTTTTCACCCATAGCTGTTACACTGTTTTCACCCATAGCTGTAACACTGTTTTCACCCATATCTGTTACACTGTTTTCACCCATAGCTGTAACACTGTTTTCACCCATATCTGTAACACTGTTTTCACCCATAGCTGTAACACTGTTTTCACCCATAGCTGTAACACTGTTTTCACCCATATCTGTTACACTGTTTTCAGCCATAGCTGTAACACTGTTTTCACCCATAGCTGTAACACTGTTTTCAGCCATATCAGTTACACTGTTTTCACCCATATCTGTTACACTGTTTTCACCCATATCAGTTACACTGTTTTCACCCATATCTGTTACACTGTTTTCACCCATATCAGTTACACTGTTTTCACCCATATCTGTTACACTGTTTTCACCCATATCTGTTACACTGTTTTCAGCCATAGCTGTAACACTGTTTTCACCCATAGCTGTAACACTGTTTTCACCCATAGCTGTAACACTGTTTTCACCCATATCTGTTACACTGTTTTCACCCATATCTGTTACACTGTTTTCACCCATATCAGTTACACTGTTTTCACCCATATCTGTTACACTGTTTTCACCCATATCTGTTACACTGTTTTCACCCATATCAGTTACACTGTTTTCACCCATATCTGTTACACTGTTTTCACCCATATCAGTTACACTGTTTTCACCCATATCTGTTACACTGTTTTCACCCATATCTGTTACACTGTTTTCAGCCATAGCTGTAACACTGTTTTCACCCATAGCTGTAACACTGTTTTCAGCCATATCAGTTACACTGTTTTCACCCATATCTGTTACACTGTTTTCAGCCATAGCTGTAACACTGTTTTCACCCATAGCTGTAACACTGTTTTCACCCATAGCTGTAACACTGTTTTCACCCATATCTGTTACACTGTTTTCAGCCATAGCTGTAACACTGTTTTCACCCATAGCTGTAACACTGTTTTCAGCCATATCAGTTACACTGTTTTCACCCATATCTGTTACACTGTTTTCAGCCATAGCTGTAACACTGTTTTCACCCATAGCTGTAACACTGTTTTCACCCATAGCTGTAACACTGTTTTCACCCATATCTGTTACACTGTTTTCAGCCATAGCTGTAACACTGTTTTCACCCATAGCTGTAACACTGTTTTCACCCATAGCTGTAACACTGTTTTCACCCATATCTGTTACACTGTTTTCAGCCATAGCTGTAACACTGTTTTCACCCATAGCTGTAACACTGTTTTCACCCATAGCTGTAACACTGTTTTCACCCATATCTGTTACACTGTTTTCAGCCATAGCTGTAACACTGTTTTCACCCATAGCTGTAACACTGTTTTCAGCCATATCAGTTACACTGTTTTCACCCATATCTGTTACACTGTTTTCACCCATATCAGTTACACTGTTTTCACCCATATCTGTTACACTGTTTTCAGCCATATCAGTTACACTGTTTTCACCCATATCTGTTACACTGTTTTCACCCATATCAGTTACACTGTTTTCACCCATATCAGTTACACTGTTTTCACCCATATCTGTTACACTGTTTTCACCCATATCAGTTACACTGTTTTCACCCATATCTGTTACACTGTTTTCACCCATATCTGTTACACTGTTTTCAGCCATAGCTGTAACACTGTTTTCACCCATATCAGTTACACTGTTTTCACCCATAGCTGTAACACTGTTTTCACCCATATCAGTTACACTGTTTTCAGCCATAGCTGTTACACTGTTTTCACCCATATCAGTTACACTGTTTTCAGCCATATCTGTTACACTGTTTTCACCCATATCAGTTACACTGTTTTCAGCCATAGCTGTTACACTGTTTTCACCCATATCAGTTACACTGTTTTCAGCCATAGCTGTTACACTGTTTTCACCCATAGCTGTAACACTGTTTTCAGCCATAGCTGTTACACTGTTTTCACCCATATCAGTTACACTGTTTTCACCCATATCTGTTACACTGTTTTCACCCATATCAGTTACACTGTTTTCAGCAAGCCTTAGCTTCCAAAGCTAATGTCTGTAGGACTGCTAGAAAACCTGTGCTTACTGTGTCCAGGGGAGAAAGACAATATATAAAACCCAAAATGTAAAAAATATATACCATTTGTGGATAATGTAACATTTCAAAGCCCTGTACTTGGTGCCACTCTCCTGTCCATCTCACTGACGTGTTCCTTGACGAGGCCGGTGTTCAGGTCCATGATGAAGCGTCTGGAGGGCTCTGTTCCCTGTCTGCGTTCCTCCACTGGGACGCTCCGGGGCAGAACCAGGACCTTGCGATCCTGAAGCCTACCTCTAGGGGATGACACTACATGATCCCTCAGTGGGGCAGCATGTAGACCTGGGGGGACACATCATACAATCAGTAAATATTATAATCTAGAGCAAAAGTGGGGGGAGGCAGGGTCAGATTCATACATACACACACACACTCTCAAAAATGAACATGCTGATGCACACGGGCACACACATGCACACGGGCACGCACACCCTACATGCATGCATACCAGCCCACAAACACACTGCCCTTGAACTTTGACCTTGTTATACAAGGCATGCGCTTATTTTGATCAGATAAGAACATACATAGAGAAGGAACCGCTGTCCTATTGGTACAATTATTAACTACTGTGCCAGAAAAATAGTCTAGCATGATAAGAATTTATTGTAACAAAGTTCACAAGAGCAAAATCAATGTCAAGAATAAGTCCAACGTTACAGTCCATTGATATAGTGAAATGTAGTAATTTTGCATAAGCAGCCTATACTGTAATATTTCAGTTATTCTCAATTTGAGGAATCTCGTCTGTCAAAAAAAAGAAACATTCAAAACTTTCAGATTCTTACTTGACAAAGCCAGGAGCAACAATGTAAACGACCAAAATTGGCATGAATGATCAGTTTCCGAAGGAAATTGCAGAACGGCGTAAAGTTCTGTTTCCAATTTTCAAAGAAAATAGATTCAAAGCGAAACGAGTAGCTCTCGTCGTTGATAAACTATATATTGATAACCAGTTGTTCAGAGACACAAAGACTACTCCATGGTTATTTTAAAAGCTACAAAGTTCTCATAGATGAGGAAAATAAACACAATTCTAGCCCGGTTATGGATTGTAACAATACAATAAAAAAATATAGCTTTTCTATACTGTATATCTTCACATATACAGTGGGGCAAAAAAGTATTTAGTCAGCCACCAATTGTGCAAGTTCTCCCACTTAAAAAGATGAGAGGCCTGTAATTTTCATCATAGGTACACTTCAACTATGACAGACAAAATGAGAAAAAAAAAATCCAGAAAATCACATTGTAGGATTTTTAATTTATTTATTTGCAAATTATGGTGGAAAATAAGTATTTGGTCAATAACAAAAGTTTATCTCAATACTTTGTTATATACCCTTTGTTGGCAATGACAGAGGTCAAACGTTTTCTGTAAGTCTTCACAAGGTTTTCACACACTGTTGCTGGTATTTTGGCCCATTCCTCCATGCATATCTCCTCTAGAGCAGTGATGTTTTGGGGCTGTTGCTGGGCAACACGGACTTTCAACTCCCTCCAGAGATTTTCTATGGGGTTGAGATCTGGAGACTGGCTAGGCCACTCCAGGACCTTGAAATGCTTCTTACGAAGCCACTCCTTCGTTGCCCGGGCGGTGTGTTTGGGATCATTGTCATGCTGAAAGACCAGCCACGTTTCATCTTCAATGCCCTTGCTGATGGAAGGAGGTTTTCACTCAAAATCTCGATACATGGCCCCATTCATTCTGTCCTTTACACGGATCAGTCGTCCTGGTCCCTTTGCAGAAAAACAGCCCCAAAGCATGATGTTTCCACCCCCATGCTTCACAGTAGGTATGGTGTTCTTTGGATGCAACTCAGCATTCTTTGTCCTCCAAACACGACGAGTTGAGTTTTTACCAAAAAGTTATATTTTGGTTTCATCTGACCATATGACATTCTCCCAACCTTCTTCTGGATCATCCAAATGCTCTCTAGCAAACTTCAGACGGGCCTGGACATGTACTGGCTTAAGCAGGGGGACACGTCTGGCACTGCAGGATTTGAGTCCCTGGCGGCGTAGTGTGTTACTGATGGTAGGCTTTGTTACTTTGGTCCCAGCTCTCTGCAGGTCATTCACTAGGTCCCCTCGTGTGGTTCTGGGATTTTTGCTCACCGTTCTTGTGATCATTTTGACCCCACGGGGTGAGATCTTGCGTGGAGCCCCAGATCGAGGGAGATTATCAGTGGTCTTGTATGTCTTCCATTTCCTAATAATTGCTCCCACAGTTGATTTCTTCAAACCAAGCTGCTTACCTATTGCAGATTCAGTCTTCCCAGCCTGGTGCAGGTCTACAATTTTGTTTCTGGTGTCCTTTGACAGCTCTTTGGTCTTGGCCATAGTGGAGTTTGGAGTGTGACTCTTTGAGGTTGTGGACAGGTGTCTTTTATACTGATAACAAGTTCAAACAGGTGCCATTAATACAGGTAACGAGTGGAGGACAGAGGAGCCTCTTAAAGAAGAAGTTACAGGTCTGTGAGAGCCAGAAATCTTGCTTGTTTGTAGGTGACCAAATACTTATTTTCCACCATAATTTGCAAATAAATTCATTAAAAATCCTACAATGTGATTTTCTGGAAATTTCTTTTCTCATTTTGTCTGTCATAGTTGAAGTGTACCTATGATGAAAATTACAGGCCTCTCTCATCTTTTTAAGTGGGAGAACTTGCACAATTGGTAGCTGACTAAATACTTTTTTGCCCCACTGTAACTAATTGAACACACAAGCACTAATTCAACATAGTGAAGATAAAAACTAAGTAAACAGAAGGCACAGTATGTGTGGATGGTGTGATGTGTGTTTATTTTTTATTTTATTTGTTATGTTTGGAAAGTTGAGTGAGTGAAATGGTTGCATATCCCAGAGCCACTGTATTGCTGTGAGCCGGGGTATGAGAGAGCTTTCAATGTTGTTCAGATGATGGATATACTTTTATAATGAATTATATGTCTTATTTATTTATTGTCCTATCATGGTGGAACAGTTTTAAAATAAATGATACATTTGAGTTATTATTGTCCTATCATGGGGAACAACATTTTTAAAATAAATTATATCTAATTATTTATTTATGATCCTATTTTAATGGTACGGTCCATGACCCTATACCCTAGACACCCACCTGAATGACCCAGATACTAAGGAGAAGTCCCTAACTGTTTTATGTGCCTGCTGTAAGCGGTCTGTATGCAGCCAAAATGAGGTCAGAGACCAAGAGGAGCACTGCCCCCTCAAGATTCTGAGCCTGCTTGGCAGGGTTGGTCCTGCAAAGCCAAAGCCCCCTAAAGGGAGAGCATACTACACAAGGAAAATCTCAAAGCTGCTAATGAGAACCTTGACGACCTTGTACCTAGCCGGTGGGGATTCTGGTGGGGTGCCCCCACCCAGGCAGTGGCAGTGCTGGCAACACTAGCTGCAGTAACCCATGGGGAGGGGGTCACACTCGGACATTCAGAGAGGGGGTATATTATTGTGACCCTAGTGGCACAAAATCAAAGTCGGACTGCATGGAGATGCTTGGGAATATGGTCAATACGGGTGACCGTATTGTGGGTGTTTCAGGGAAAAGGTGTACATTTGACCTCCATCATCTAGGATGTGACAATGGTAAATAAAATCTCTCAATTTTTGCCCATTTTTTTGCGCGGTCTTGCAGGCCTTCTCATGCAGCTGCAACTGCAAGTGCATTTGCAAATCAAGACCTATCTTGAGTTGGGCTCTGGGTTGGTGCAATTGTTGAGAAAGTGAGCTTATGGTTGTGTGGGGGTAAGGGTTGAGTGTGTGTGGGTGTATGTGTGTATCCCACAACTGTTGCGAAGGAGTTAAAGATGTTAGGGACAATAGAGGATGATCCACAGCTATATATAATACAAATCGAGGTGAGGGCGATGGAAATGCATTTGGCAGTTAATCTACTTCAATTCGGTAAATGGCACTGTGTGCTCTTTTCAAAGGATGGATCCCAGTCGGTTATGGGCTATGGGATACAGGGGGTCGAGGGTGGTCTGCCGGGCATTGGGATGACAACCCAACTCGGGATGAGGAGGGCTTTTAGCGGGTGGAATAGTAGGGACCAATTGGAGGTTTACTTAGTAGAAATGCAAATATCATGGTACAGCTATATAGACACTCAATCATCGTGTTACTTTTTAATGGTACGTTTACAAACATATATTTTGATAAAAATAATTGAAAGTTGTGTCTCATTATGGTAAGTGGTGAAATAAGTATAGCCAGTTACAATTGTAATGGCCTAGCAGATAATAAGAAAAGACAATCAGTATTTACCTGGCTAAAAGAGAAGGAATATAATATCTATTGTTTACAGGAAACCCATTCAACAGTTTTAGATGAAGTTTTGTGGAAAAAGAACTGGGGGGGCGAAATATATTTCTCCCATGGGCAAAGAAATTCAAAAGGGGTGATGGTTTTAATTAACAATAATTTTGATCCAAATGTGCAAATTGTCCAAACAGATCCTCAAGTTAGATGGATTATTTTAAATATGTTATTGGACAATAAACAGATAAGGCTTATTAACCCATACAGTCCGAATAATGATGATCCAAGCTTCTTTGAAAATATATATAAGAATTTATCAACTCTACAAGCAACACTAGACTCTATTATTATGGTGGGAGATTTTAATACAGTCTTAAATACCTCTATGGACCGGAAAGGAAATCACACTACAAACTATCACCCTCAGGCACTTCAGGAAATCATGAATGTCATGGATATATTGGAATTAGTGTATATATATAGACTTAAATACCCTGACCTAGTGAGATATACATGGCGGAGGCTTAATCAAGCTAGTCGTCTTGACTACTTTCTTATGCCATTCTCTCTGGCACCAAAAGTTTAAAAAGTGTTGATAGGGGACAGAATGCGATCGGATCATCACATAATTGGCATATATATTACTCTTACAGAATTTCCACGTGGGCGAGGATATTGGAAATTTAATCAAAGCCTACTAGATGATAACTTGTTTAGAACTAGGACAGAAGAATTTATAACTGACTTTTTCAGACATAACATAGGTACAGCAGATCCCCTTATTGTATGGGACACTTTTAAATGTGCCTTTAGAGGCAATGCAATTCACTACTCATCTATAAAACAAAAGCAATTTAGATCAAAAGAGTCCATATTAACAAAGGAAATTGAAGGACTAACAGTACAGTTAGACAGCAATAAAAACGGTACCATAGAGGCACAGAATAAGTTAGAGGAAAAACAAAAAGAAATGGAGGAACTTATTCAAGAAAGATCCAGTGTAATATATTATAAAAATAAAGCGACTGGATGAAATATGGGAAAAAATGCACCAAATTCTTTTTCAATCTTCAATATAGAAATGCTACCAAAAGAAATGTATTAAAACTTGTTACAAATGATGGAGTCACGCATGATTCACCAAATGATATTTTGAAAGAGGAAGTAAAGTACTTTAAGAATATGTTTTCGTTTCAGGCTCCTCCATCTCCACTAACTGAAACTTATTGTATGGATTTTTTTCCTAATAATAATGTAAAATTGACATCTGTACAGAAAGACTCATGTGAAGGCCAAATTACAGAGGAGGAACTGCTTGATGCAATTGGGGCCTTTAAGGATGGGAAAACTCCAGGGCTGGATGGCATACCAGTGGAAGTATACAACATTTTTTTGATATACTCAAAGGACCATTATTAGCTTGTTTTAACCACTCCTATATAAATGTTAGATTATCAGACACGCAACAAGAAGGTCTGATATCATTATTACTGAAACAGGACCCAAGTGGTATATATAAAGATCCAGTCCATTAAAAAAATTGGAGACCTTCAGTGTTGTGATGCAAAAATCCTAGCAAAATGCTTGGCGCATAGAATTAAAAAAGTATTGTCAGATATTATTCATCCTAATCAGACAGGTTTTTTACATGGACGATACATTGGAGATAATATAAGACAAGTACTGGAAACAATAGAACACTATAATTATCGGGGACACCAGGCCTGGTTTTCATAGCTGATTTTGAAAAGGCTTTTGATAAAGTACGACTGGAGTTTATATATAAATGCCTAGAATATTTCAATTTTGGGGAATCTCTTATAAAATGGGTTAAAGTTATGTATAGTAACCCTAGGTGTAAAATAGTAAATAATGGCTATATCTCAGAACGTTTTAAACTATCTAGAGGAGTGAAACAAGGTTGTCCACTATCGGCATATCTATTTATTATTGCCATCGAAATGTTAGCTGTTAAGATTATATCAAACAATAATATTAAGGGATTAGAAATCCGTGGCTTAAAAACTAAGGTGTCATTGTAAGCTGATGATTCATGTTTTCTTTTAAAGCCACAATTAGAGTCTCTCCACGGCCTCTTAGAGGATCTAGATACTTTTGCTATCCTCTCTGGATTAAAACCAAATTATGATAAATGTACCCTATTACGTATTGGATCACTAAAAAATTCACATTTTACATTACCATGTAGTTTACCAATTAAATGGTCTGACGGAGATGTGGACATACTCGGTATACAAATCCCAAAAGAAAGAAATGATCTCACTCCAATAAATGTATATAGAAAGTTAGCAAAAATAGATAAGATCTTGCTACCATGGAAAGGAAAATACCTGTCTATTTGTGGAAAAATCACCCTGATTAACTCTTTAGTTATATCACAGTTTACCTATTTGCTTATGGAACAAAAAAGATTCAATTTTATTTGGAACGGCAAGCCAGATAAAATTAAAAGGGCCTATTTATATAACGAATATGAATTCGGAGGGCAGAAATGATTAAATATTAAAGCATTAGACCTCTCACTAAAGGCATCAGTCATACAAAAGTTATACTTAAATCCAAACTGGTTCTCTAGTCAATTGGTACGAATGTCTCATCCTATATTCAAGAAGGGCCTTTTCCCCTTTATTCAGATTACACCTGCTCACTTTCGGTTGTTTGAAAAGGAAATAATCTCCAAAATATCTTTATTTTTTAAACAAGCCTTAGAAGGTTGGTTGCAATTTCAGTTTAATCCACCTGAAAGGACGGAACAAATAGTACAACAAATATTGTGGTTAAATTCAAATATACTAATTGATAAAAAAACTGTATTTATCGAAGAAATGTTTAAAAAAGGTATACTTTTAGTGAATGATATCATAAATAGGACTGGTGGAGTTGTCACACATGCAGCTAACACAGACATATGGAAATGTCTACTCTACCCAAAATTACAACCAATTAATTGCAGCATTACCACAAAAATGGAAGAGGCAAGTAGAAGGGGAAAAAAGTAAGGAACTTGTTGTAACGTTCTGACCATAGTTCTTTTGTGTTTTCCTTGTTTTAGTGTTGGTCAGGACGTGAGCTGGGTGGGCATTCTATGTTGTGTGTCTAGTTTGTCCGTTTCTATGTATGGCCTGATATGGTTCTCAATCAGAGGCAGGTGTTAGTCATTGTCTCTGATTGGGAACCATATTTAGGTAGCTTGTTTTGTGTTGGGGTTTGTGGGTGGTTGTCTTCTGTCTTTGTGTTCATTGCACCAGATAGGACTGTTTCGGTTTTGCCACATTTGTTATTTTGTATTTGTGTAGTGTTCACGTTATCGTCTTTTATTAAACATGTTGAACACGAACTACGCTGCGTCTTGGTCCGATCCCTGCTACACCTCCTCTTCAGATGAAGAGGAGGAAGGCTGCCGTTACACTTGTATGTCGGCCCTGTATTAAAGAACATAAATGGTTAAAGAAAAGTGTGATAAATAAAAACATATACCAATTTCATTTAAGGACCAAAAAACTGACAGCTGTGTCATATAAATTGCAAAATAGTTGGGAAGAGATTTTCGATGTACACATTCCATGGCACATGGTTTATGAATTGATACGCAAAACAACGCCGGATTCAAAACTTCGAATTTTTCTATTTAAATTACTATACAAAATTCTTGCAACTAATAGAATGTTACATATATGGGGGATACAATCTTCCCAGCTCTGCAGATTCTGCTGTGAGGAGGCAGAGTCATTAGATCATTTATTTTAGTATTGTCCATATGTAGCTCGTTTTTGGTCACAGATCCAGGAATGGCTGAAGAATTGCAACATTTGCCTAGAACTAACGCTACAGATGGCAATACTGGGTGATTTGAAAATCCATAGTCAATCAATCAATAATATAATAATTATTTTAGCAAAAATGTATATTTTTAATTTACAATCTGTAGAAGCTATGAGAATAGGAAGGTTCAATTATTTTGTGAAGCATCACAGCACAGTTGAAAAATATATGGCAAATAGAAATCCGAAATGGATGATGTTGAGAGATAGATGGGAGGGGTTGAATGGAGCTGAAGGATGGGACTAATAACAAGATAAACAATGTAAAGCATACGGGATCTGTAAAATGTATATAGGTTCGGAACTTTTGTGAAATAGCACAGTTACAAATAGAAATCAAACTGGATGGACATCAGAAATAGAGGAAGGACTAAGAACAAACAAGAGAGAACTATTGTAAAGTAGACTGTGTCTGTAAAATGTGTATAAGATGTATAAATTGAAGGTAAAAGCAGAAGTGTTTATTAGTTTACTCCAATTGGGGGATCGGTGGTAGGTTTTGCGGGGAATAATAATAAAGGTATATTCTTTAAAAAAGTATGTATGTCTATATAGGTATGTGTATGTATATATGTGTATATGTATGCATGCGTGTATGGATATATATATTTACCCAAAAAATGTGGGGGATTGGAAATGATGCAGACAATTACATTGGAGGCAACATTCTTTCCGCAATATTAAGCTGATCCACCCCTTAAAAAATAAATATATATATATATATTTAAATTAAATAAAAAACAACGTAAACGTCAACATCCTGTGAACAAGACAAGTAGCAAAGAAGAGAAAAAATGGATGAGAGAGAATAGGTACACTGATGGTGTCTAAATGTACATGCTGTCTAAATGTATATACTGTATCTACCTATCTCAGACAGGTAATCTCACCTGTTGGTTGTAGGGTGAATCCAGCTGTGCTAGTGCTCTGTGACTGTTCTCAATCTAAAAGTCTCACTGTCTCTCTTACCTTTTAGTCCAAGTACCTCTGCTCAGTTCCTGTCCAGTTTACCAGTGCCTTAGCCTCTCCCTTCACTTAGATCATGTTTCAACCTTAGAGTCTATTTAACATTGGGTTCTAAGTACATGAGTATCTAGCCTACATTGACTGTGTGTATGTGTGTCTGTGTCAAATACGTTATCCTTTTATAAATAATATATATACTGTCTATATGCCATTTAGCAGATGCTCAGTCTGTGTGTCTTTGTTTGTGTGTATTGAGTGTGCGTAGTTGTATTTCACTTACCTGTATGGTGAACAGGTGGAGGTCTGGAGACTCAGAAAGTGATTTGAGGAAAGGAAAGACTCACTGGTCAATAAGTATTCAGCTGCAGCAATAAAGATGATAAGGGGTGTATACTCTCTGATATGAACACAAACAGTTCAAATGAAATCCCAAGTTCAAGAACATTGGGAAACAGCAGCAATCCCATTTTTTTTAAATTAAAAAATGTCAATAAGACTACCTCGTTTCACCTTTTTATAAACATTTTGGATTGCCGCCATATCCCAATGTTTTTTAACTTGGGATTTGATTGGAAGTCATTGTCAGGCAAGGCATCCAGCTAATAAGCGAGATAGCGCACCTGTTACCCACTCCACACCAGCACGAGCAGTATTGATTGAATTCGTGTTTTTTTTTTATATCAGTAACATTTGATCAAATGACTTTATTCCATTTAAACTGCCCTGTGTAAGCCACTAAAATGATAACACATATCTGGCACGCTACACCATATAGAATCTTATGTATGAATGGAAAAGGAGACTTGTGGTAGTTAATTCTTCCCATAATGAGTTTTGAGTAATAATTTCCCTTTCAGCTCATATACAGATTTTGAGGATAAGAGTACTTTTCAAGACCACAGTAGACAACTTAAAACTAGTTTTCAAAATCATCATGCACCATGCGCTAACATTTGGATACATTATGGAATACATGATATAATACATTTGAATACAAGAAAACTATTCACTGCCCCGAAAAAGACCCCAAGAAAACTCTTGTGATTGGTCACGTAAGGTCACGTGAGAGTGCATGTCAGAATATTTCTAGGAAGTTATTTTGAGATCTTTAAATAAAAAAGTAAAATCTTGCGCTTTGCCTTTGAAATAGTCCAGAGGCTAAGCTTATTTCATTGAAACAAATTAGATATATTTCAGGTTTTATTTCCAAAGTGATCGTGTAGCAGTATGGCCTCCATAAAGCAGTAGCTAAGATGTTATGTAATCAACGTGACACCGACCGAGCAGCAGTGCCTGCTGGTTACGCAAAGGGCTAGATATAGCCATTTTAGCATGAAGTTAGCTTGTTTTGTCAGGACTGTATAGCGGTCTCATACAAGGCGAAATCGTACTCTCTTCCCCGCCGTTTAAGCTAGATTTTGAACGTCATCTCCAAGCAATGGCTCTGATGACATCGGCAAGAAGACTATTTCATGTTTCGTTCCGAGAAAATTCTCTACGACGAACAGAAGCACTCATTTCAGCAACAAACACAACGTCGGGGAACTTATCATTGGCCGGTCAGAGAATGGCCTGTATTCGTGTAAGGGATTTTAGCACCAACGCACAACCTCTTAGGTAAGGAATCGTGTCATCTATCATTTCCCCAAAGGTACTTAACCTGCTAGCTATAAAGGTATCCACGCTTAGTTAGGCTACTTGCTAGCTAGTCATATTGGCTACCTTAGCATTCTTCCTAACATGAACTAGTTAACGTTAACAAACTTGTTAGTATCGCATCAAATAAGCCAATACCTGAAGGCTAACTTCAGCAGAAAGGCTTGTTGCGTAATCATTGTGTCAGTACTCGATGTATTTGATCGAACCAACTAGGTAGCAATCATTTCTTAGAACTGTGTGTTTAATCATAACTTCCAAACTAGCAGCAGTGTGACGAAAAAGTCACTCAATAACCACTTCTGGTTGAAAATGATGAGCAAAGGTTAACCATCTGTCTAGCTACCTACTTCCTCAGTAACACACCGTTCTATTTAATCAATTTATTAACCATGACACACTGCCTGTAACCTTATGTACATCTCATCATTTGAAAATCATGTGCAAACCAATTCATTTGCAAACTGTCACCATTGTACAGCTAGGTACAACTGACTGGTCATTCTGGCAGATAAGCGCCATCAAACCAGGGCTTTGTTCAGGATCTCTAAACAGTTGTTGGACTAGGACATTGCTGGATTGCTTGTGGGACTAGTTACACACGGTAGAGTATGGAATGACTGTAGAAATATTGTTCAACACATCCTGGTATAGATGTCAACGCTAAAGCCATTGGATCTGTGTGCAGAAACCCGAAACCAATACATCTTCAAAAACAGCCTGTACATTCGCAACCGAAGTCCTGAGAGGGAGTTACCTAGTCTATGGGAGTTACCCATTTCCCACATACAATGCAAAGTCCTTGAGCATCTGTAAAGTGTTATGTTAATCCAATTTATTCCCAATCCCCAGCATGACCACAGCTACTGTCTGTAATTGCACCCTTGTCTGTTCCTGTGCAGAGCTGACAATAAGGTGACGGTCCACTTCATCAATCGAGATGGAGAGAAGATCTCTGTCAAAGGCTCTCCTGGAGACTCTCTCCTAGATGTCATTATTGACCAGGACCTCGATTTCGATGGGTTCGGTGAGTTGGGTTACGTTAATGTGGTTAAGTGAATTAATACGGTTGTTTATTGTAGGTTTCGCCTGCTCTCTCACTCTGTGGGATGTTTTGATCTCTCTGTGTGTTTGTGTCTGTCTGTCAGGTGCATGTGAGGGGACACTGGCCTGTTCTACCTGTCACCTGATCTTTGAGGAAGATGTGTATAATAAGCTGGGCCCCATTACTGACGAGGAGATGGATATGCTGGACCTGGCCTATGGACTCACAGACACGTGAGACATACACACACGAATTGGAGGCCCATTGATTGGACGCACAAGTGAAATGACACACACACACACACACACTGCCATCAGTGTAACCAGAGTGTTATGCTGTTCAGCGTTGATTTATAATGAGATTAGGAGGTAATCATTGTGAGGAACAAGAACAGAGGGATAAACACACAGTGGCACACGCTTGCCTTGTACTGTTGCTAGCCTGCTTTCCAACCAATCGGAAGGGGATTTGAGTTCTGTGTTGCTGTTGCTGGTTTAGGCAGAGCAAGATGAGAAAGGTGACAGTCACGACCTCACTAATCATATTAGCTGAGTGTTGACTGAACCCCTTGTAACACTGGCCCACTTCACTTCTGTTGTCTCAAAACGTTACCCCCTAAACACAGATCTTGAATAAGATTACCTCCTCACTCTCCAACTTCAATTATCCAATTATTTCAAGTGGATCCATTTTGGTTAGGTCATAGCATTGTGACGTTTTCAAATATGTTTGTCATAATCTTCTTTTTATTTTTTTCCTCTCTCTTTCTGCCAGGTCCCGCCTGGGTTGCCAGATCTGCCTGACCAGGTCCCTGGAAGGCATGACAGCGAGGGTGCCTGAGAGTGTGGCAGACATCCGACAGAGTGGAGACGGGTCCTCATAATGGCAACCCCAGACCAGAGTAATAGATGTACTGAAATTTTCCCAAATCAACGCTTTATTTCAACACTAGCATGACCAAATAATGCCCAATTCTAAGTGGTATGCTGGTATAAATGTTGAAATGGAAGACACTGTATTTATAGAGATTATGAGATATTAACATTTGAATGAGTCCCCATCACAGTTTTACATTCACTTTATACAGGGAACAATGGGGAAAGTTGGCAAATAATTCCTCTGTGCTGGAGAATAGAAGAAAGTTTAGATGGAAGTCTACAATCAGCCCCCCCCCCCCCCCCCCCCCCGTCCTTAACGGTTGTGAAGTAGTATATACTGAACAGAAATATTAATGCAACTATCTCAAAGATTTTACTGAGTTACAGTTGATATGAGGAAATCTGTCAATTGAAATAAATAAATTAGGCCCTAATCTATGGATTTCACATGACTGGGAATACAGATTTGCATCTGTTAGTTATAGATATTTTAATAGAAATGGGCCTCACAATGGGCCTCGGGATCTCATCACGGTGTTTCTGTGCATTCAAATTGCCATCGATAAAATGCAATTGTTTTTGTTGTCTGTAGCTTATGCCTGCCTATACCATAACCCCACTGCCACCATGGGGCACTCTGTTCACAACGTTGACATCAGCAAACCGCTCGACCACACGACGCCATACACATGGTCTGCGGTTGTGAGGCCGTTTGGACATTCTGCCCAATTCTCGAATACTACGTTGGAGGCAGCTTATGTTAGAGAGATGAACATTCTATTATCTGGCAACAGCTCTGATGGACCTTCCTGCAGTCAGCCTGCCAATTGCAAGCTCCTTCAAAATTGAGACATCTGTGACATTGTGTTGTGACGAAACTGCATATTTTAGAGTGACCTTTTATTGTCCCCAGCACAAGGTGCACCTGTGTAATGATCATGCTGTTTAATCAGCTTCTTGATATGCCACACCTGTCAGGTGGATAGATTATCTTGGCAAAGGAGAAATGCTCACTAACAGGGATGTAAACAAATATATGCACACAATTTGAGAGAAATAAGCTTTTTGTGCATATGGAACATTTCTGTGATCTTTTATTTTCAGCTTATGAAACATGGGACCAATATTTTACATGTTGCATTTATATTTTTATTCTGTGTAGATGTTCTCCAGTGAATGTAAGGGGTTATGATCACTTTCATAGTCCACTACCTCCCTGGTGAGTACTTAGACATAACACATTCAAATAGTTGTTTTTTGTGCTATTACCAATTACCAATACACGTTACCAATTGTATTGAATTCTTTAAAATAAGTACCAAGAAGTGCAGCGTGTCACCATGTAGTTTCTGAGTAAATACCAGCTGAAACAGGATTGTAAAGTCACCCATCCAGACTTCAGAATGACACCCATTAATATGGCCAGATGCAAGACTGGTTAGGATGCCTTATCTTGTCATTTCTATGGCCACCCTAGCCTTTGTTTTATCAAGTTGTGTACCCTTACTGTCTTTAGTGTTGTCCTACCACTCGTGTAACCAAATATTAATTTAATATTACACATGATTGTAAATAGCACTCATCTGTGTATAGTCAGAGAAATGCTGTATTAAAATAGACTATTTCTAATTAGTCTGATTTCTCTCTGTCTGTCCCATGTCCTGTTGTTGGTGCTGAAGAGAAACCACCCTCAAGGGAATATACTATTATACTAACATTATGTATTGCACAACCATAGAAAATGGATCCTCCAACATGTTCTTAATGAGAAAATGACACAGCAGAAAGGGGCATTACTTCAGTCCTTCATATGCTTCACTCTTAATGTATACTGAAACAATATAAATGCAACATGTGACAATTTCAAACATTTTACTGAGTTAAATTTAATATGAGGAAATCTGTCAATTTTAAATTAGGCTCTAATCTATGGATTTCACATGACTGGGAATACAGATATGCATCTGTTGGTCACAGATACTTTAAAAGAAATGGGCCTCTGGATCTCATTACGGTATTTCTGTGCATTCAAATTGCCATCGATTAAAATGCAATTGTGTTTGTCTGTAGCTTATACCTGCCCATACCATAACCCTACTGCCACCATGGGGCACTCTGTTCACAACGTTGACATCAGCAAACCGCTCGCCCACATGACGCCATACACATGGTCTACGGTTGTGAGGCCGGTTGGATGTTCTGCCAAATTCTCTAAAACGACGTTGGAGGCAGCTTAAGGTAGAGAAATGAATATTATATGCTCTGGTGGACCTTCCTGCAGTCAGCATGCCAATTGCATGCTCCCTCAAACTTGAGACTTCTGTGGCGTGTGACAAAACCACTTTTTAGAGTGGCCTTTTATTGTCCCCAACACAAGGTACACCTGTGTAATGATCATGCTGTTTAATCAGCTTCTTGATATGCCACACCTGGCAGGTGGATGGATTATCTTGGCAAAGGTGAAATGCTCACTAACAGAGATGTAAACACGTCTTGAGAAATTATATTTTTGTACGTATTTGAAAATGTCTGGGATCTTTTATTTCAGCTCATGAAACATGGGACCAACACTTTACATGTTGCATTTATATATATTTTTTAAACTTTACTTTGGGAAGAGTCTGTTTTCAAACAATAGAACCAGAATCTGTTGATTTGGTATGCCTGCTAATCTCTTTCCAAACAGGAACGACATACAATCTACATCCGGGTTGGGAAATTGGCAGCCCGTGGCCCCCCTTTTGTAGACAGATGTATATTATTTCATTTTGGGTGGGGACTCAAGTCAGGGGCTCAATTTACTGTTGAGAGTTATAATAGTAGAATACACAAGGTGCCATTTAGAAATGTGGTTGTGCATCAGTAGATTTCCTCTTATGACAGTCACCCTGATCTACATTTTGTAGATATTATTAGCTGGATCTATGTTTGAAGTTACTGCGCTAGGCTAATTGGTTGGCAACATGGCAGAATTAATTAGATAAGTTCTTACATCAGTCATTCAGAACAGCTTGGCATCAAACTGGCATTCTGGAGTCCCCAGGGTGCACCAGCCCTGCTGATTGAGGTGACAGTGGGTGATTGGCTGAACTTGAGTTCAGTGGGGTTTGGGTGTAATTGAGTTTAATACAAACTTCCAAAGACATTTTACCAGGTGCTACTGGACTGAGAACATTTCAAAGAAAACGAAACAACGGCACCATTAGTCTTACTAGCCAAGGTGGTTTGTTTTATTTGATGATCTGATTATCTTATGCGTTACACATCAAACGAGTGTAGTAGCCAGTTTATTAAAGCAGCGGCGGTATCTGCCAGCTTGTACAATCTCAATACAGCACATCGTGTACACTTAACATTATAAAGCATCCTATGGGCACAAATACAAAGAGAACAAAGCACAATTTATGGTGTAGAAAGCTATGTGAAAATGCACATAACACAATTGGCAGCAATTAGTATGAAATGAATACCTTCAAATGTAGAAAATAAGCGAACAATCATACTGCATATACTGTAAATTTACCGTACAGATTATATAATTCATGTATACTTCTCAGACACATCTATACAAACATAGGGCTCTATTCAATCCGCATCGTGGAAGTTCAGCTTTTCAGCGTGATTGAAATTTAAAGGCAACGTTCCCGCTTTTGCGGAGACTGCATTCACGGTAAACGCTGCATACTGTATGTCAGCTCAATCGGGAAACGACCTTTACATTTCTATCGCAGAATCAGTAACGCTTCAGCAATACAGAGTGAATGGAGCACAACATCTCTCAGACACACAGACATCCTGCCACATATACAGTACATATTGAAATACAGAGTTTGAGAAATATTTTGAGGAAACACTACAGCTGTAAGCTTAAAGCACTTTGCTTTGTCGTTATCAACATTTATTCATTGGCAGTCAAGATCGTCTTTGTTATTTACAAAATACTGTCAATGCAAAATCACAGCCCTGCATACACTGTCTAAATATGACACGGTTTAGTAAGGAATTTTTGTTTAAAAGTAAACGTTTTAGTAATCTTATACTGATCATAGGCAGTTCACTGCAAGGGTCCCTGTGAATAATCTCACATGTAATCCAACCAAATAGCCTGATCCCTAAAGTACATTTGTTCACTTCTGCGATCTAAAACAACACATTACATAATCTGAATCTACTCTTCCCTCGCTAGTCCTAATACGTACATGATACATTCACTTCAGTGAGCTCTTTTAGTAGAATCTATAATAATATATGAGAGTCTTATTACCAATTGATTGTGAAAAGCAAAGTGCATTGTAAGTATAGGAATGTTTGTCCACAATAAGCAGGTTGTTATATCTGTGATTCTCATAAGCGCTATGTTTTGGTTCTGTTATGGTCCTAAATGACTCTACCTGTACATTCACAGCTGTATGTAGAAGCATTTAATGTGACTGTTCACAACCAGTGATGGTCTCACACGTAGGACTCTTCAGCAAAGAGCAGTTGGTCAAAGTCAGGCTCCAGCATGGGATCACTACACCTCCTGAGCCGCTCCCTCTGTCCCTGAATCAGGGCTAGCGCCACCTGCTGCCCACTATGGGGATTACTGTGCGTGTGAGATGAGAAATAGTCCCTCACAGCCTTGGTGGCAGAGGGAGACAGGCAAAACTTCGGAGCCCCGCTTTGGTCCGTGTCGGACACCTTCAACCCCAGGTCTTGGGACCCGTCCACTGACTTTGACCTCTGACCCAGTTTGGCCTCTCTGTGAAGCCTATCCGGGTGTGAGGCCTTAACCAGAACTTCGCCTAGATGTGCTGCCCCAGGCTCGGAGCTCCGGCGCTGGGAACACATGCCCCCGGAGAGACCCTCCATGCCTGGGGCTAGGGAGTGGGACTTCTGCCTGGCTAGGGACAAGCTGGGTCCACCCTGCCCAAAGAACACATGTTGGGGAGGGGTACGGCTGCCCTGGTTTGTGACGTCATATCCTGTGTTGCTCGCTGCGCAGGCCCGGCTGTGTATCTCTCTCAGCTCTTTGACAGTGAGGGGTCTGTCTGTTGGTTGGTAGCAGGGAGAGCGGCAGGAGTGGAAATGCTCCAGGGACCTCTGGCACGATGGTGGGCTCACCGAGCCTTGACTGGATCTTCGGTCCTTGGTCACCCTGCCGCGATTCTGCAACCCTCCTGCCTTTGGGGGGCAGCTGGCCAGGCTGGACTTGGGGGGGTCCTCAGATGACTGTTTCAGCCCTCCTTTATCCTGACATGACTTGCTAGTGGGGAGAGTCTTGTTAGTGGAACCCACCTACAGAGAGAGAAAGAGAGAGAAATTATGAGTCTGTGTGAGAGAGAGACCTTCCATGAATGAACAGTACTAATAAACAACAACCACATGTAATGGAACTCACCACACCCCCCTCATCCTCCTGCTGCGACAGCGACAGTCTGCGACCTCTCTTCAACCAGGTGTTGGGATGGAGCCCCCTGCAGCCCTTCAGCGTACCCCAGGAAGGGATCTCCTTCGGCGGGGAGATATTGAGACTGAGCCCCTGGCCTGGAGCTGGGATGGGTAGACTATGGGTTAAAGTAGGGGAAGATATGGGGGTTAGAGGGACAGGAGGACCAGGAGGGACATGGGAGGGAGTCAATCTTGCAGCGTTGGGTCCCACCCTGGGTTGCCAGAATGCAGCGGACTGGATGCTGGAGTGGGAGAGGAGGCTGTCCAGGGAGTCCACTGAGGAGCGTGTGGGGGGGGTGGGGGGCGAAGAGAGACTGGAGTAGCTCGCATCCCGGCGTCGCGTCTGTGCACCTTGTGACCCCGAACCCTCACACACACCCTTACTGCCATTCCAGTCCCCTGTGTGTGTGGGTCCGTGTGTCTGTCCATCCTTCCGTAAGCTGTGAAACATCTCCCCACCTCCAGCCAGGTCATCAATGCTACCCAGCCTGTCTGCGTTCCCTGCCAGTCGCGCCACGAAGCTGGCCACAGAGTACCCTATGGCCGGCTCTGAGCACCTCCTCCCCCCTCTCCGAGGAGCTGGGGGGCTGGGACAGGAGGGGGGCGCAGCTGGGCTGAGTTTCCTGGTCCTGCCTCGGGCTGGGGTTGAGGGCTGGAGGAGGTTGCCAGATCCAGGTTGTGTGATCGTATCACGGTGGTGGTGGTTGCCAGATTGGGGGTCTGTGGTGTCGGGGTCTGTGTCCAGGTCGGGCTGCTCCAGGTCGCAGTCACTCAGGGTGAGGACCGAGTCCAGGCTGCCCTGCAGGGGCTTGGCTCTCCAGCGCCGCCGTGAGGTGTGGAGGCATGGAGACTCACTGCTGTCATCATTCAGCATGTTCTCCAGGCTGTCATAAGACGAGTCGGTCAGGTGGAAGGAAGACACGTCTGTGGAGAGAATGAGAAAGAGAGAGATAGGTGGACAGAGAGGAAGAGGAGAAAATTAGAAGGCGTGTGCTTTTGAGCAGGGGAATCTTTGCATAAACAGAGATGTTAGTGTGTGTGTGTGAGATACCCGATTCGGCACGTTTCCGGGGTAGACCTCCAAACACAGAGGTGACATCCTCTCCCAGGACCTCCTGGCAGTGTTCTATCATATACCTCACCAGGTCACACACCTAGGGACAGGACAGGGGACAGGTCTTTAACCTGGAGGAACTACTACAGATACTGAGCTCTATGTATCTTTTTATTAGGCCTTGAGTTAAACAAATAACTAGCATTTAATACACATTGTGTTTTTCTCATGAGAAATCAGTCTCCAAGATAGAGAAGTGAGTCTATTCGTAGGACAAAGGGCTTCACAGCTTTCTAACTGTATGAAACAGGAAAGCAGGAGTGACGTGAGTGATGGGAATTTACCAGATAACCTTCTCAGAGAAAGAACAATCTATTCCGAGTGGGTTGGACATTCTGTTGATATGGTGATGAACTGACACAAATGCAGCACCAAAATGGCTCTGATGGTTACATTGATGTTGCTCTGTCTGTATTTTCAGTCTCAGCACGCGAGATAAGCTTCTAGGGGCTATTGAACTGGCTATGGAACACATGAACTTACTTGTAACCTAAGACTTTGTTGCATAATACATTTTTGCTATGTTAGCAGAGCCGTCAGACAACTCTGTTAGCCATAATTCTAATTCTAACTGCTACACTATTAGAGAAAAAACAACACCCATTGTGAGGGAAGGGGTAGAGTGTGTGTGTGTGTGTGTGTGTGTGTGTGTGTGTGTGTGTGTGTGCATCACAAGACGAGTGTGAGAACAGTGCTGACCCTGCAGGCTGAAGGAAATGTGTTGCATATTTCCTAGCGAGCCCGTTATGTTTCCAGCTACCGTCTCATTACTGTTGAGTTCCCAGCTACATGTTAACTGTTACTCTACTGTGGTTTTCCAGTGTTTGAGTGACCATTCACTAGGTTACAGGATAAAGGCTTAAGTGGAGCCTAGCCTAGATAAAGGTTAGGGGTCAAGGGAAAGTGCTTATGTGCATTACCCCTCCAGTCGTCCCCTCACCTTCTTGGCGCCCTCCCCCTCCACCTCAGGGCTGCTGGGGCCCGGAGCCCAGAGCATGCTGGGAGCAATGCACACAGACAGGTTGAAGGCGTTCATCTGGTTGTCATGGGCGTTTTCCTGGATACCGTGCAGCACGGCAACCACGTGGCGTAGCAACAGGGCGTTCTCTTTGGGCAGTAGACCAATCAGCCTGCAGAGAAGGAGGGTCACAGATGGGTCAAAGGTTATTATTGGTTATCAAAATGTGTATTATTTACAGTATGAACAGGGTCTTGAGTATTCCCTGATGGGAAAAACTCCAGACGCTGGTTTGTTTATTTGGATCCCTATTAGCTTTTGTAGAAGCAGCAGCTACTCTTCCTGGGACTACAAAAAACACAACACATGACTAGTAACAAAACACTGATAGACAATGACAGTCACACAAATTTAAAATACAACAAAATACAAATAATACAACTTGATTTGATTTGTGTAGGTACAAGCTGCCCCTAATGACTGATACGTGGTCAAATGTTTCTCATTAGCCTGATGGTTTTGATTAGGATTCAAGTAACGTGGTAATCTGATCCTAGATCTGTCTTAAAGGGCTACCTCTACCTCCATCTGAACATGGACTCTGCTTTCCGGCACAGAAATGAATGATAACATAACAGTTCACACACACTCTCTTTCTCTCTCTCACTCACGCGGCTCCCTTGTGACTGGGTGGAACGAATCGATAACAAATAGTTGAATGCCCAGGAGGAATATTCAGTTTGCCCGATATTTTCCTACTTTAAAGTGGCCTATAGTTGTGCTGACGCTGTCCAGTCCTTCTCTTCAGTTCCCTAACCCTGGGCTCTGCCCATTTAGAGGAGCTAGCTGAAAAGCTTTGTGAACAATTGAGATAAAACTCTATGATTAGAACACTGAGCTGATGGAAGCAGTGGATCCTGCCACTCTTAAATCCCTATAGAGGAGTTTCCCTTTCAGAACGAAGTCACCTGGTTCATTACTCAGCGAGTAGGCTACTGCTGATACAGGTGAGGATGGAAAGTGTCCGTCTACCTCGTTATATCCTGTGCCTGCTCCTCCTCCTCTGCCTCCTCCGATTCTGCTTCCTCCATCACATCCATCCACTGTTCATAGAGATCGGAACACAGCAGACTGCCCGGAATGTTCCGCAGGAAGTCCTGAATGTCGAGACAGAGACCAGAGTCACTAGACTGACACAATTTATAGTGGAAAAAATATACAACAGTAAAATGTCATTGAAGTTCATTTTGAGGTGAAGTTTTAGGTGGACACCTTCATTTGTTGTCATAGACTTTTAGATGTAACTGTTAACGTCTTCAGACTCATTCAGTAGATCCCTACCAGATTAACAGATTATGAGCTACAGATTAAATTTGACAACCTTATCTCTATTTAGCTATTGTTTTTGGCACAGCCTGTGCTGCATTGCTACGGGCTCGGATGTGTCACCCATAGAGATACGAGTCGATAATTGGATTGACGACAACAACACACCACAAGGGCACAGGTGTAATGTCCTTGCTTGCCAAGTGTTACAATGTCCTTCCCTGACATTAGTCATTCACAAGGCTTAAAGGTGGACTTTGGGCACGAAAAACGGTCCAACTCCACCTCTTTCTCAATTTTCAAACAGAAAATGGAGTGTGCCTTTGGTGGTTCATCGACGTGTCATTCTGGTCATGCTCGCCGCGACTGACGTAGCTAGTTCCTTAGCTAAATGTAGCCGCTGTAGCTAGCCAGCAACTACCCCTGTATGTGTTGATGTCATTTCACAGGACGGAAGCTCTAGAGATCGGTAAGAAATTGCACTTCTGCAGCCATTTTTAAGCATTAAATGACCTGGTATGATGGTGCATTGATCAGTTATATAGTTTAAGGCGGTTATTTTAGCGTTTTCTTTGCCCAACCTCAACACTACTGCATCAATGTGACAGCCGCATGTTTCTTTACAGCTTCATCTGCCATGCTCCTACAAGGTGACCAGATTTACTAAGCACAAAGCCTAAACCTGTTTTTCCTCAGGTGATGAAAGTACATTTGGTTTCACTTCACTTGAACCCTCCGTCTGCCATAAGGCCTACATAACACATCATAACATTGGTATAATTGATGTAATTCTGCCGCCACAGACTTCAGAGTTGTCTAGCGTGTTTTAGAGAGTGTACCTTAAACACAGCAGCGATGATGAAGACGTGCTCCCGTGTCAGCGGGACATCCTGAGCCCCAGAGTCCAGTCTGTCCCTGAGTTCACGACACGCCCTCGCCCCCGCTGACCGTCGGAATATCCCTCGCGTGAACGGACCCTCGTTGTACAGAAACACCAGCATGTCCTAGAGAGAGAGAGTGAGAGAGACAGAGAGAGACAGAGGTTGCAGATGAGATTGATACATTTTCAACCGACTTCCTCAAATCACTGTGATGATGTCATTCGGACGTCACTGTGACATCTTCGCCTCACCATGACGGGCTTGGGCAGGGAGTTGTCCCAACAGATGGTGCTCAGCGATTGGCCAAACAGGTAGCCGGGGGCAGGTGAGGAGAGGTTTGTAGAGGAACTGTGGAGGTTAGGATTGGAGCCTTTCCAGAAAGCCCAGTTGATGAGAGAACGCCTTCGCTTGAAGGGCTTCTGAGCTGGGTCTACTGGAGAGAGATGTCAGGTCAGACAGGACGTGGTCACAACAGAGAGATCAAATCATTTGCAGTGCGACACAGAGGAGAGAAGCACTAGAGTAACAAGAGAAAGCGTGACAGCAAAAACGAGCCAATCCTGGACCATCAGTAACAGACCAGTAATAGACCATTAATAAACCTTTTATAGACTAGTATTAGTACATTAAGCGCCTCCTCAGTCCTCACCAATCACAGGCGTTGTTGTTGTGGAGCTGCATCGGGTCTTTAGGATGAACTGGCACTGTTTGTCCACCTGTACCTGGTCGCGGTGCATCGCCCTCTGTCTGTCTGGAGGTGGAACTGTGTCCCTGCGGCCCGGCTGGGCCAGGGGCTCCCGCATATGACTCATCTGGATACTGAAAGGGAACTCATGACCTGGGAGAGGGTTAGGGCGTAAAGGTCAGAGATCAGGGGTTCCAGTAGGATTTAGTTCCAGGCTAGCACTAACACACCTGACTCAACACCTAATTCAACTAACACACCAGGGAATCAACCAGTAGACAAGACCTTAGTTAGAATCTCACCAATGAGAGGGTAAGGGGCGTTGTCCCTCTTGGAGCTTACCCACAGCTGGTAGTCCTTCACACAGCTCTATGGAACACAGACAAAGATATTCTAAGATCCAAGATAAACAAAAACACTTGAAAAACTACATTAGTCAAGATAACAACAACACAAGACAAAAAAAAACAGTATTGCTCGATTCTATACACACCGTGACACCAAACTGTTGAAGAGCGAGTCGGACAACCTCATTGGTTGAATCAGAGTTACTGACACCCAAGGTCTTACTGACGGCCTGAGCACAACTCCCGATGCCTTTCCCAAACACCTTCAGCGGAATGGTTTTAGGATCATCCTTTTCCTTCTCCTCTTTTATTCGACTGGAAAAACAGGAAAGTTAGGATCCAGCCCACAGGCAGAACACATACTGGACACACATCAACATACGTTTGCAGTAGAAGAAAGCATGAAGGCTTATCTGTTGCTCACCTTTTGAGCAGGGAGAGCCATCTCTCCTTCTGGACCTCAGAGCTGGTAAAGATAAACCATAAACGTCAGAACAGCAGCACGTGCAACCTAAACACTTTCTACAGCAACTTATAGAACCACCTGTAAAAATGTCCCAGGTTGAAATATATACAACCTATAAAAGGTCATAATGTATATCGGAGGAGTCTGATGGGAGGAGCTACAGGAGGACAGACTCATTGGGATGGCTGGAATGGAATAAATGGAACGGTATCAAACACGTCAAGCATATGGAAACCACATGCTTGACTCAGTTCCATTAATTCCATTCCAGCCATCTCAATGAGCCCATCCAATAGCTCCTCCCACCAGCCTCCCCTGCTGTGTATATATAAGCAATGCTTCACTGCTCAGAAATATGCAGTGCAGAGTGCAGACCCAGAATGTCTGTTGTGTACCTGAAGGTGACCACACAGTTGCAGGTGGGCCAGCCCATGACGAAGCTCCTCTCTGGGTTGGTGCTGCCCTCACATACGTCCTCCATACACTGGGCTGTCCACATCTCACCCACACACACCTGGGCCTTCAGCTTGAAGTGTGTGGGAGACCTGAGGATGACAAACAACAGATGTCAGAGACACACTCATTTAATGTTCATTCACTACCCTTCTGTCATCCTCCCCCCTCTATCTCCCACCTTCCTCCTCCCTCTCCTGCTCTTACTTGGACTTGGCGATGATGAGGATGTCGGTGAAGAGGAAGAGGTCTCTGTCCTGCGTCTGCAGCCCAGTCTTCAGCGTGACGTGGCCGTGCAGGAGGAACGCCCTATCAGGACACAGGAACGACTGGACCAATGGGCACGTCTCTGGACAGACAGGAACCAGGAAGCTCTCTCTGGGGAGAAAATATCAGGTATACATCCAATCTAAACACAGTTCCAGAATAAATATATTCTTTCCTGACCAAATTATACAACCGAAACAATCTTAACAAATCTTAAACATTTATGCAGGAACTTCAGTTCAGGGAATCAACATTATGGGGTATGTGGTTGTGTTTGAAGTGTTGAATTAAATGGAATGTGTCCCTGCTGTGAAAGGGGTCAGTTAGGCTAGTAGTCACCAGGGCGGATGAACACACCTCCAGTATCTCTTTAATATGGTTATTCACTGCCCTGGACAGAGGGTCAAAGCCAGGGATATTAATAGATCCCAGATCCTGATTGGGATGGATTAGCTATCTGAGAGGATTAGCGATGCCTGAGAGGAGAACCACTCTAGGACTAGGAGCTTAGTGTGTGTGTGTGTGTGTGTGTGTAACAACAACTGGAGATCAATGTGAACCATTCATTTCCCAACTGCCTTGACATATAGCATGTGAACACACACACACAAACTGATGGAAAAACTCTGTTCCTCTCTTAGTAATGAAATCGTTCCGCTCCTTCCTGTTAAGCGTCTGTAATGTGGTGCAGATTATGAGATCACCCCTCCGAGTATTTGGAAGACGTAGGCTGAACTCTCACTCAATTAAAAACTTGGTTCAGCTCCTTCCACTCCTCTCAATCACAGCTCAGAGTCCCAGGGGTCGTCTAAGCAGTAATGACCCTGACACACATCCAGGCTGCGAGGGGGATGTCTGCTCTGTGTCCCTGTTTGGGTCAGTCCCTTCAGACAGCTAACTCAGACTGATAAAACACTCTTAGAAAAAAGGCTGCTATCTAAAACCTAAACGGGTTCTTCAGCTGTCCCCATAGGATAACCCTTTGAAGAACCCTTTTGTGTTCCAGGTAGAACCAAAAAGGGTTCTTCTATGGAACCAAAAAGGGTTCTTCTATGGGGAGAGCCTAACAACCCTTTTTTCCTAAGAGTGCACTGCTGTCTCCTTCTGTTTGACCAGGGTACGCATGTACATACACTCACTCGCACGCAAAAACTGTCTCCTCATGTTCAGCCAGTGTGACCCTTGACCTCTCTGGTCTATGATCATCACAACCCATGGCCACTTCCCTAGCCAAGAGAGAACCTTAGAAATAGAATGGAAACTGTTGACTTAGAGCTCTACCTTGAGAGCTTAATCCTAACTGGAAAACCCACTTAACTCAAGCTCCGAGTGTGATATTGATGGGAGATTTGCAGGAAAAGTTGAGTTGTGTAATTTTTGTTGAGCTAGGATTTGACCTTTACACGTAGTTTATGTGAAATGTCCCTGGTCCCCCAACGTACCTGGAGAAAGTTCTGGATCTGGTCAGGGCTTTGTTGATGACCAGAGAGGGAGCGGACTGTCGACGATGGCTCAGAGACTTCATCCTCTGTGGAGGAGAAAGAGAGGGGTATGATAGGGGTGGAGATGGAGGGAAACAGAGCGAGGGGTATGATAGGGGTGGAGATGGAGGGAAACAGAGAGAGCTGTACGGACACGCCAGACACAGCAGAGACTCTGATCCAGCAGCCCAAATATGTCTTCAACTCTGACTAATGTTCTCTAATGGGTTTTACCTTATTTACAGTACACAGCAGCAGCTGGCTGGCTGGACAGACACATACAGAATATCCTGATAAAAGAACGGTTAAAAAGCGTACTGTGGTGCAGCCTAAACATTGCACAAGTCTGAGGTAAAGAGATAACGTTTACACAAGATGTGTGCGATAACTCGCCATCGACTTTGGTGTCAGCAGTCACCGCTAGCATGGCCTCCAAGCAGACAGTTTGAGGGAAGTGAATTTAACAATGGAGGTTTCAATTATATAACAGGGCTGAGGTGTCCCGTCTGACAGGAGAGGACTGGGGTTCTTTCTCAGTGAGGGATGTCTCCTGTAATGTACTGTAGGTGTAGACTGTAGGGAGCTCTGGAGAAACTTTCCTTTTGAGGGACAATAAATGTTGTTCATTAATTGGATTGGGAGTTCAAATTGGATTGGAGGGTGGATGATCTTATTTTAAGGTAAAAAATATAAAGTGAATACGTAAATAGGAAAATCAGATGTTATTCCACTCTGAAAAATACAGGTAACCCTGTGTACAACTGTGGGGTCAGTCATACCTCATCTGAGGTCACCAATGTACAGCTGATTAATTGCATTACAACATGTTAACAGCAGGGTTGGGTAGGTTACTTTCTAAATGTAATATGTTTGTTACTGATTACAATTTTGGACAGGTAACTAGTAACCTAACTTTTGGATTACCCAAACTCAGTAACGCAATCTGATTAGATTCAGTTACTTTTAGATTACTTTCCCCTTAAGAGGCATTAGAAGAAGACACAAATGTATGTTACCAATTGAACGACATCTATTGCAGGATAAATCAATGTTAAAGTTTACATAGCTGGCCATATATGGATGTTACATTTTACTTTATGGGTTGGTCATGTAGGCTTCTTCTAACCCATCGCTTTCTACTACATATAATAATAAATAATACGATTAAATTATATAAATTATATATATTAATGTAAATATAAGTACAAAAATGGATGTAGCAACTACAGATTTCCCCGTTAAGTCTATCAAAAGTGTGCAAGTTTGAGCATGTGTCCAGTAGGCCTATGGATTTTTTTTTTTTTTTATCAGCATGAATTAGACAGAGCGATAAAAGCCCCACTTTTATCCCATAGGCTTGGATCCGCACGGTGCAGCTGATGCAAGAGCACATTTATCACTGGCTGTCCACTGGTTTCAAAAACAATGATTGATAGGCAGCTTAAACTTCTTGAATTCAACCATTATTGGGTTAAAATACACATTTAGATTTGTGAAAAGCCATCCACAAGAACCACGATCCGTAAGGCGCAGATAGTTAAAATGAGAGAGCATCAGTGTGATTCACATCAATGCGCTATGTAGATATCAATAATAAGGCATATCCGTATCGCCGTAGACTACACCACTGTTGTCATTACCTCCAAGCGTTTATTCAAGTTGGATAATCTTTGGATGCCGACAACAGTTGTACCATTGGAAGACATAGATTTGACTGTGGCCTACAAAAGCCTGTTCCTGCTCTTTTCCCATGATTCATCAAACACATGTGGTGTGTCATCATAGTGGTCTCTGACTTGTGGTCAGTCTCGCTCAGGTGGAACAAACTTACATTTGCGCCTTTTTTCAATGCCGATTCGAGTGTCATTGATTAAAAAAAAAGAGAAGAGTCAAAGAATTGTTTTGCCAACATCCTTTCTGAATTTAAAAGTAATCATCTAGTTTATCAAAAGTATCTAATCTGATTACAATATTTTTGCTGGTAACATAACGGATTTACATTTACCGTTTTTTTGTAATCCCTTACATGTAACGGATTACATGTAATCTGTTACTCCCCAACCCTGGTTACCAGAGTAGTTGGTTATTAAGTTAATACATGGCACATGGGCAACAATGTAAAGCATTGCCTGTTCTATCTCAAAGTAAACAGCTAAATAACATGTTATTCTGGACTGTACAGATAATCATTTGTGTCATGACTTTAGGCATACTCATGTTTCCTCAACGGACCAATTATTTATGTTAAACCCATCAGGGAAATTGAGCTCAGATGCATTCTGTTTCCATTGATCATCCTTAAGATGTTTATACAACTTGATTAGAGTCCAACTGTGGTAAATTAAATTGATTGGACATGATTTGGAAAGGCACACACCTGTCTATATAAGGTCCCACAGTTGACAGAGAATGTCAGAGTAAAAACCAAGCCATGAGGTTGAAGGAATTGTCCGTAGAGCTCCGAGACAGGATTGTGTCACAGATCTGGGGAAGGGTACCAAAACATTTCTGCAGCTTTGAAGGTCCCCAAGACCACAGTGGCCTCCATCATTCTTAAATGGAAGAAGTTTGGAACCACCAAGACTCTTCCTAGAGCTGGCTACCCGGCCAAACTGAGCAATCGGGGGAGAAGGGCCTTGGTCAGGGAGGTGACCAAAAACCTGATGGTCACTCTGACAGAGCTCCAGAGCTCCTCTGTGAAGATGGGAGAACCTTCCAGATGGAGAACTACCTCTGCAGCACTCCGCCAATCAGGCCTTTATGGTAGAGTGGCCAGACGGATGCCACTCCTCAGTAAAAGGCACATGACAGCCCGCTTGGAGTTTGCCAAAAGGCACCTAAAGACTCTCAGGCCATGAGAAACAAGATTATTTGGCCTGAATGCCAAGCGTCACGTCTGGGGGAAACCTGGCACCATCCCTACCGTAAGGGTGGCAGCATCATGCTGTGGGGATGTTTTTCAGCGGCAGGGACTGGGAGACTAGTTAGGACCGAGGGAAAGATGAACAGAGCAAAGTACAGAGAGATCTTTGATGAAGAGCGCTCTGGACCTCAGACTGGGGCGAAGGTTCACCTTCCAACAGCCAACAGGACAACGACCCTAAGCACACAGCCAAGACAACGCAGGGGTGGCTTCGGGACAAGTCTCTGAATGTCCTTCAGTGGCCCAGCCAGAGCCCGGACTTGAACCCAATCTAACATCTCTGGAGAGACCTGAAAATATCTGTGCAGCGACGCTCCCCGTCCAACCTGACAGAGCTTAGGAGGATCTCCAGAGACGGACGGCGAGAAACTCCCCAAATACAGGTGTGCCGAGCTTGCAGTGTCATACCCAAGAAGACTTGAGGCTGTAATCGCTGCCAAAGGTGCTTCAACAAAGTACTGAGTCAAGGGTCTGAATACTTACGTAAAATGTCCGGTTTATATTTTCTATACATTTGCAAACATTTATAAAACCCTTTTTTTGCTTTGTCATTATCGGGTATTGTTTGTAGAATTGATGAGGGGAAAAAACTATTGAATACATTTTAGAATAAGGCTGTAATGTAATAAAATGTGGAAAAAGTCAAGGGGTCTGAATACTTTCTGAATGCACTGTAGATCTTGTGACTGGACAGATAAATGAAATAGTTATTAAAACGATCAATTACTTAAGCAGTCAGGGTATTAATGGCAGGCTTGCTTATAGCTGCTATTTCCACACAAAGCAGAGCAGTGGGTAAAGCCTATTGCAAAAGGCTGCCAGTCCCCACGCAGCCAGACACTATAGTGGTGCCAGAGACTGAAATATCCGGTTACAGAACACCATAGCTTTTACACAAACACCACAACTACTGATTCAGAAGACTGCGGAGGGGGAATCTATACATTCCAACTGTTGATCATTGGCCTATAATAACCTACAGTTGGCTATATGATAAAGGCCTAAAGTTTCAAACGAAGGTGTCATATTTGATATACTGCATAAGATCTACGGTTTCAGAGCATTGAAACGCTTTTGAAATGTCACCAATTCACATATACGCATGGATATGCAACAAGTAGTGCTGTTTTCAGCAAATAACTGAGTTGTATATGCCTAATTCCTGGATCTGTCTATAGATATTCTGATTAGTATCTACAACCGGAGGGTTCGGTTTAACGGCGATTTACTCCCTCCTCCTGCGAACACCGTGAGTCCGAACATAGCACCGGCAATCCCCGTGTGAGCCTGTGCGCTACGGGGCACAGAGCGCGCAACACAACACAATTGCAATAAGTTACTTGACCAAAAAAGTATTTTCACTGTTTTGAAACACATAGCAAATCACACACACATGAATCGGGAATGAGTGCGTAAAAACACATGATTTGGCCTATGACGTTAATTTACCCTCTTGTGTTCATGTTGCGTGCTGGTCTTGGACTCGCCGGTGAGTGACGTCCTGCGGCTCAGCTCGTTCTGTTGCTGTGGTGACATGGTTTCCATCCAGGTAGAGTTCCGCGGGAAAAGGGGAGCTGCAACCGCGCTCTACTGTCCCAACGCTATCCAAAGACGAAGTAAAGAAATAAACTCCATAAAAGTCCTTATTCGTTAGAAGCATTCCACCCATGCGTCGCTATGCATGTGCGAAAGAAAGGTCAATTCTCCTGTGGACGCCTTGCAGTCCAACCAAAGTCGTATAAAGTACGCACAGGATCTGTATACGGTATTATGTCCGTCGTGGTTGATAATGAAAGTTCAGTTGTCTGGTGTTGAAAACGAACTGTCTAAGTCATGCACATCTTCACAAGTTATAGGTCCACTACGCACGCACCTCACTCAGGCTCTCCACACACTGAAACAAATTGGCTGTGCCAATTCCTTACACACGAGCTCGTGAGCCCTGTGGAGTCCGCGCCTCGGTGGCCCCTGGGTCCTACTGCAGACGGAGTCTGGCAGAGAAGAGTTTGTTATTTTTAAGGGAAATATCTGAGGGAAAATGGACCAGGTAACATTTCAATGAGAGTGGGACTATGTTACAAGCTTGATAAAAAAAATCTTATGTGCTTGTTGTATTCCTCCAAGACTTGAGGTGAGCTTTGAAGTTTAGACTTGTTAGTGAAAAACACTATTCTTATTATCATGATCAGCAGGGATTAGACATGATAGGCATTCATTAACAGGTGGTCACTGTAATAGGCCAGAGGGCACTGTGCCCACTGTCATTATAAGAGTAGGAGATAAGAAATGGGACCCAAAACTTTGTAAAACTTGGAACTCTGTTTCAAAAAAAGAAAGAATGTAATAAAATCCATTTTACTGCCGCATCAGACAGAAGTGGAGCACAAACTGGGCTAAAGTGAGAAGAACCAGGACAGTGTGTGCTCCCCAAACCAATCACAATCATAGCCCCATTTAAAGTGGTTCAGAAACTCAGATGATTAGATGAATGAGGGTGATAATGAAATGCCTTGGGCTGTTGGGCAGACAGAACACAGAGAAAGTACTGCATACCCTCATTATTGTCTCTCTGAAACTTCAACTCTCTCCTTTAATCTTGAGGGCCGGTTTCCTGGAACCTAATTAGTCCTCAATTAAAAATCTGGTTGAAATTTAAAAGAGAAAAAGTAACATCACTCCTAACTTCTCTTGACATCCCCTCTTTTTCAGGCACACACAGACACATTGTTATTTCATTAGATAGAGGATTTGAGTGGCTTTTCGCCTGTGCTCTGTAGGGTTCCATTAGAAAGGAACGTCTGGTCTCCCTGTACAGACAAAACATGTGGCGAAGAGCCCTCAGAGCCGCCAACTACAATCACTAACACTACATTCCTATCTTTCTCTCTCACTCTGCCTATCCCTCTCTCCCTCAACTCCCCCCCACTCTTTTTGTCCCTGCCTCTTTCCCTTTCACTTCTGCAAACAACCCTATACTTCTCCGTCCCTCTACCTCTTTCTGTCTTTGTCTTCCTTCATCTCCTCCTCCCTCTCTCCATGTTCATCACAGCACAGCATTTCTCCCTCCAGTGGTTGGCCTGACCCTCGTCCCATCGATTTAATCAGCTTCCCTAATGAGCCAATGTTCCAGACAGAAAAAGGCAGAGAGGAGTGTGTCCGTTCGCTATACAAGGTCCTGAGGACATCACCTCTCCAATTTACCTGCAGCAACTAGCAACACAGGGTCATGTAGACCATGACTGAAAACTGAGAACTACAATTGACTGAATATTACAAATGCAAAAAGTTGGCGCCATACAATTACATTAAGTACTATATTGTCATTGTCATATTCGCTCTTCCAAACCAATGTAACAGACATGGTTAGAATACATCTACAGTTACTCCTATCACTTGATGTTCCTTCCTGCCCTCCATAGCCTGTATGAGCTGCAGACGTCAGAGGCAGGAGATGTTTATTGCCAATAAATGAGAGACTGATGTGTGAGATAAATATTTATGAAGTGTGTAGATTCCCTCCCTCCAATCCAACAGTAGACAAACTCTCTCTCTTTTTCTCTCACACACATCTGTGTATGGAAAGATTCCTTTGCTGTGTCAGCTCTGTAACGGCAACACATCCTCTGTACAGATAATATACAGAGTGAAGTTTTTGGACTTGGAGACTGGGCCAGAGATGTGAGCTGAATGACTTCGGTTCGAGCTCTGTTCTGGTTCTGGTGTAGAGTGGGTTCATACAGATGTGATCAGATACGATCACATACAGTCTGTCCTTTGGTATCCACTCTGTTTGTCCCGTGGCAGCGATCGTCATCCTGATAGCCATAATCTAGTGGCTCACGTCTCTCTTTATAGCTGCCCAAGAATGGCCTGAAAAAGCTGTGGATACCCTCCATCATAGTCGGAGTACCCTGAATCGACCAATTGACCATTGTTCTACTGACAGTATGCCTCAATTGCCACTGACGCTGAAAGACTGTCAGATAAAACTGGGACATTGAATTGTCATCAAGATTGTTTTTCAATGCATCCACAAAGGTTCATTCTCATCAGTACTAAGTCTTTTTATGGCAACTTTTGATTATGTTTGTTGTATGCAACAATTGTAGTACTTTTCTCTGTAGTGTTTCAGATAGGCCTACATGTTATTCCTTTGTAATGTGTATCACGTCTGCTAGCCATATTTCTATGTACCCTCCTATTGATAGTATCTATGGTCTATTGTTTTCGCTAGCTATATTTGTATTTACCTTGCTAGTGATAGTATCTATGGTCTATTGTTTTCGCTAGCTATATTTGTATTTACCTTGCTAGTGATAGTATCTATGGTCTATTGTTTTCGCTAGCTATATTTGTATTTACCTTGCTAGTGATAGTATCTATGGTCTATTGTTTTCGCTAGCTATATTTGTATTTACCTTGCTAGTGATAGTATCTATGGTCTATTGTTTTCGCTAGCTATATTTGTATTTACCTTGCTAGTGATCGTATCTATGGTCTATTGTTTTCGCTAGCTATATTTGTATTTACCTTGCTAGTGATAGTATCTATGGTCTATTGTTTTCGCTAGCTATATTTGTATTTACCTTGCTAGTGATCGTATCTATGGTCTATTGTTTTCGCTAGCTATATTTGTATTTACCTTGCTAGTGATCGTATCTATGGTCTATTGTTTTCGCTAGCTATATTTGTATTTACCTTGCTAGTGATCGTATCTATGGTCTATTGTTTTCGCTAGCTATATTTGTATTTACCTTGCTAGTGATCGTATCTATGGTCTATTGTTTTCGCTAGCTATATTTGTATTTACCTTGCTAGTGATCGTATCTATGGTCTATTGTTTTCGCTAGCTATATTTCTATGTACCCTGCTAGTGATCGTATCTAGGGTCTATTGTTTTCTACTAGCAGGCCTATGTCATCTATTACGGTCTCTGGCCCCTTTGAAAACTAGATGATAGACCTCAGGGAATTTTTATCCTACATATTTCCACTCTGAAAACTAGTATTAAAAGAGTCCTATACCCTCCAGCTCCTCTCTCTGTTTTCTTGACCCATTTCTCTCTGAAATTAATCTGGCATTTCCACCATTGGCACACGAACAATGCCGGCTTACATGAATCTAATTCAAAACAATGTTTCTTGCCACAACTTTCAGAGGCCTTCCTTTCAGTTGGACTTCATTTCGGTTGGCCTTCCTTTCAGAGGCCTTCATTTTGTTTGTACTGGTGGGAGCCTGAGGAGTGATTATCACAGCCTATGATAACAAACACAGACCCAGATCTGCCCTGGAAACACAGGGAACAGAGGAAACTACCAGTTCTGACAAAAGTCGCCCAGACAAATTTTAAGCGGCCGGTACAAGTTCAAATTCAGTTCTTATTGATTGATAAATGACTGGAGATTATTAGGAGGCATTGACCAAATAGTGCCAAATCAAACCACCCCACAGCTGGCCGAGGATTAGTTTAGAAGTGGGACCACCCGTTTATTATCTTCAGAAATATTTGTATTATATTTCATGATTCGTCAACTTTGTGGTTGATTCTTTATTGTTTTTGTAAAACGGGCGCCAGCGACACTGTCCCCCTAATCCTACAGGCAAATATTTGGGTAAAAGTAAACATGCCAGACGTAAATTATCAATTTTTGTGGATGTAGTAATATCTATCCGAATAAATCCCTACAACATTATTTTGCCACGTTTTATTAGAGATGATGAGACAGTCGTCTTGGTGTCAGGTGAGCAGCAGTTCAAGTTTGCAATTATAGTGTAATTTCTGACAGTCACTACCATAGGAGGAATAACCACAACCCAAAAATGTGTTGAGAGCACTGCAAGTAGAAAGCAGTATGCACAGGCAAAAAGTATCATTATAGGTATCCTACTATCATCTGATTTTTTACTCCAGTTACTTTAGTTAACGGAGAACCCTTCTCTCACAAAACAACGACCCGCAGAAGAGTTGCAAAGGAGTGGAAAGGGGAGGAGTCAAATGAGTGGAAAGGGGAGGGGTCAGACTTATGACTACTGAGATGTACCCAAACACTCAGTTAAAGCTGGTCCTGATTCTCACAACACTGTACCTCAGGGCCCTCTGGGGTCAGGCTCGGGGATGGGGGAAGGAGACACGGTTGTGGAAGGCGCGGTCAGGTCAGTTGGAATGTTGAGGATTCTCCATGACGCTGGTGTTCCTTAGGAATGTGGCCTGTCAAATATCACACTGACCTACATTTCAACACTCACAGTATTCACAGGAAGCCACTGTCAGTATAAGGTAATGGTTCCCAAAGTCCTTTACAGCCTGACCTTTACCCAACAAAGGTCTTTGTGACCCAATAATTAAAACAAAGGCACAGATTTACTTTCAGCCATGTCCCAGGAGACACCAGTCAGGAGGTAAAATTGACACATGGACAAAGCGTCTGAAAGTTTAGGAATGCTGTTCCAGGATAGGGTTGGGGTAAGAGGCAGGAAATAGAGCTGATAGAGGATGTATTAAACCTGCCTAATATGAACCAGCACAGAAATCATGTTCAACAGAGAAAAATAGGGTTTCACTATGACATCCATTGAAAAAACGACTTTATTAAAACAAATGATTTGCTGTATTGAGTCAATACAGATGTGATGAGCTACTTCACTATTCTAACATGCACTTGTCAGTACAGATAGAAGATAGTGGCCCAAATATCCTGTATGTCATTGTTAAACAATTGAATAAGAACTCCTATTGTTTAGAAATCCAAGTGTGTGCTCTATGCTAAATACAGCGGTGAGGACTTCCTGAAGCCAGCAGTGTCCTGGAGGGTAGGTCCCTGAAAGTGAGAGCTAGATTCATCTTAAAAAGCTGACATTGAGTGATGCTTCCCCCTCCACACACACAACTCAATTCGTTTTTTGTCTAGTGCCAGAAAATAGAACATTCATTTAAAAGTTGGATGTAACAAGAAATCCACAATGATGAAGTATAATTTGTTGTTTTCACTTCAGGCTGAAGCTTTTGCTGCACTCATTGCAGTGATATTATGTATCCCTTTTGTGTGAGTGCTCATATGCAACTTCAAGCTTCCTTTATAACTAAAGCATTCGTCACATTCTTTGCACTGGTGAAGTTTCTCCCCTGTGTGAACGCTCTGATCACGTCCTAAATGGCTTAATGCCATGTAACTTTTCCTGCATAGAGGACAGCTGTATGGTCTCTGTCCAGTATGAACTCTCATATGCAATGTCAATTCTATCTTCCGAATGAAACATTTGCCACAGTCTTTGCACTGATAAGATTTCTCTCCTGTGTGTATCCTTGAATGGATGGTCAAGTGTCCCTTACGTGTGAAGCTGTTGCCACGTTGTTTACACTGATATGTTTTCTCCACTGCAGCAGAGCAGTCTGGATGAACTGAGTGGGGCTGATCACTGGTTGGTTCTGGTACTCTGTAGCCCTCTCCATCAGCTTCTGTTTTGATCTCCTCAGTTATGATGATAGGTAGAGAGCTCCTCTCTCCATCATCCACAGTTTGGTTTTGGTACAGATGTGAGGGCTGAGGTAGATCCTCCTGACTGAGTCTGAGCTCCTGATGTTCCTCTTTAATCTGTGTGGGCTCTGGGTCCTCCTGCCCCAGACTGGGGCTCCACTCCTGCTCACAGTTCTGATTTTCAGGGGGAACAACTGGAGTGAGTAGCTGGAAGTCTGGAGGGAAACAAATATATTCAATCAATATTTTGAATGACTAAAAATAGCACAAAGCCTCTTTGTGCTTAAAAATAAGAGGATTTGTTGAATGGTCTACTACACTAGCTACAGCATGATTCAACAAAGCAATGTTGGCCAACTAAAGTTATGTTCAGGGTGTGCTATCCCAATATTAGACTTGTCATTCATTATTTCATGAATTAGTAAGACGAGGTCTTTGGGCATTTCATTGTGACTGCATTCGAGATAACTCATGGTTCAATGACCACTAGCAGCATGTGTCCCAAGTCCAAAGCTACAGTGCTTTCAGAAAGTATTCACGCCCCTTGACAGATTTTGTTGTGTTACAGCCTGAATTTAAAATTGATTAAATTGAGATTGTGTCATTATTGGCCTACAACACAATACCCCATAATGTCAAAGTGGAATTGTGTTTTGAGAAAAGTTTACAAATTAACTAAAAATGAAAAGCTGAAATGTCTTGAGTCAATAAGTATTCAACCTCTTTGTTATGACAAGCCTAAATAAGTTCAAGAGTAAAAATTTGCTAAGCTGTCATATGGAATTGTTTTAAGATGGTCATGGTCATACTACATGGATCATTTAGCTATTTGATTTTTAATTTTAGGACCCCTTTAGGTATCAAAAATGAATATTTTTTGGGGGGATAAAATATAGATTTTTGCCTTTACTACTAAAGCCCATTGAAACGTATTGAATAACAGAAATTGCAGAAACAGAATCGCCGTTTGCGTCGCTGACCAGTGAACAAAAAACTATTAAATCCAGTTTTTATATGCTACCCCCCTCCACAAATCAAAATCTAATATGGACGCCAATGTTTTTTTTCTGCTTTGCAAGCACATCTGTCTGTGGTTCACACCCGTCTGTTGTCAGCTATTGAGTCCCGCAAAACCGACAGGGGGGCATTCAGCAAGACAGAGAGTTTTGGAATGTTCAGATAGAAATAGGCTATGTAGAACAAAAAATGGGCATCCATATTAGATAATTATTTGAAGAGGGGGTAGCATCTAAAAACTGGATTTAATAGTTTCTATGTTTTTCGCTTTGTCATTATGGGTTATTGTGTGTAGATTGATGAGGATTTAAAAAATTAAAACATATATTTTAGAATAAGGCAGAAACATAACAAAATGTGGAAAACGTCAAGGGGTCTGAATAGTTTCCGAATGCACTGTAAATGTGTTTAGCTAATCGGGACTAGAGTGTAGATAGCTTCAGACGCGGGACAAATGGGTATAATCAGAACTAATATGTAGATCGCTTCAGAAGCGGGACACGTGGGTCTACTACAGGTAAAGTCATTGGACTATGACTTCTCTAATGCAGTCGTTATGGAATACCCTTCAGACATCAGCCAGCATATCCAACCCGCTTGTTACCAGCTGCAGTAGGGTTGGACAGGCTTCCTACAGAGCCGACGCGAGATATGTCTCGAAAAATGTATCTCAATCCAGGGATGAGAAATGCGTTGTACTCCGAATTGTCATCCCTCCACGGGGTCTTAATCTATGCAGGAAGACTGTCCGACCCTAGTGCAGCTGTAAGCAAACAGGTCGCATCTGCTGGCTATTTAAACCACGTCTTATTAGTTAATTAAATAAATAATTGATCAAAGGTATAATATTGTGCTAAGAGTGCGCATATCACAACGTGCCACCTGGATTATCTAGTCTAGTGATGTTAAATTCACAAATCTCGTATAACAACTGTAGCTCGCTATACACACCAACTCTGTGTAACTTTATTTCTGGTTTGATAACCATGGCCAACAGCCTCCGTAGACGCTCGTTCTCCTTTGCTGAACAGAAGATTAGTTACTGAAACTCTGCAATGGTCTTCTCTACGGCCCCGAATAACTGTAGTTTTGACATATTGGCGATCAAATAAATGTTGAAACTTCTCGGTCTGCTTTGGCCTAGCAGATCTAATCGAGAACATATTGTAACGACCTAGGTTCGCGATCGGTGAAAAACAGACTGCATTACAATAGCGCCACCTGCTGTCTTGGAGCATTTAATGGAAAACCAGTTACTGGATCCTACCCCCAACATCAAATTGAGCTAAAATGTCTTCTTCTTCTTCTTCGTTTCTAGCAGACTATACGCTGAATTGCTCGTTTAGATTTCTAACTGTTGTCAGTCAGTGTATTCCGTAACAACAATACGTTTTTTTCATGCCTTTGCATTGTCTCTTAGTGCCTTCTATTTAAACCATCATGTCCCAGGAGACACCAGTTGGGAGGAGGTCAAAGTTGACCCTAACCAGTAACACAGGGTTAGGGCCAGGGGTTGTATTCACAAAGGCCCCAATTCTGGGGGTTAGAAATCCAGGGCTTGAAAACAAAAGTGTCAATGTATGCCAATAACTAAAATTACTCTTAAATCCGCAAATCTGGATCCCTGCACAGTCTCATTGAAGATCTTGATCCCTTTTCTATCCTTTTTGGACTTAAACCCAATTATGATAAGTGTACCTTATGTATTGGATCGTTAAAAGACAACATTTTTACATTACCTTGTAGTTTACCTATAAAATGGCCTGATGGTGAAGTAGACAAACTTGATATTCATATCCCTAAAGATATCAATTCATTTACCACAAGACATTTCAATAGAAAGTTAGCAAAAATAGACAAGATTCTGCAACCATGGAGAGGTATACCTGTATATTTATGGACAAATCACATTGATTAATTCTAGTCCAATCTGCCTTTTACTGACTAACTTATGGCGCAGGTCTACTCCAGACAACATGTTTTTAAATCATATGAGACAAAAATATTGGTAATTAAAGGTGCCTATTCATATAATGAATATGAGTTTGGGCGACTGAAATTATTAAACATGGCCGCGGGAAGATTCTGCATTTCTCCCCGCTCTGCTGACCAATATTTTGCTCCTCTCCGCTCATACAGGAGTAGTAAAGGCCTAGTGCACTAATTTGGTGAAACAAAACAAATGCTGCATACATTTTGTATATTTTGTATATTAATACTTTTTTCAATTGTGATTTTCAGAGGGTGCTGCAGCACCTACAGCACCCCTACTTCCCGTGGCTATGCCTTTAAATATTAAAGCATTAAACCTCTCACTAAAAGCTTCACTCATACGTAAATTATACTTAAACTCAAACTGGTTCTACAGTAGATTAGTAAGAAAGGCTCAAACTTTGTTCAAAAATGACCTTTTTGCATTTATACAGATTACTACTTCTCATTTTCGATTAATTGAAAATGAAACTTTGTTCAAAGTATCGCCCTTTCAGTTAAATGCAACTAAATGTAATCGAAAATGTAATCTACATAATCCCCAAAGGTAATTATTTATCATGAGAGGGCCACAGTCATCCTGCATAATCCAAGAAAGTAAATCTCCCCATTCGGGTAAAAATATTTATATATTTCTGAGGTGTAGTCACTTTTAAGGACACAAGCTCAAGTACACAGTACAAATATGATACAAATATGACATATTTTACATGATGCATTTCCAATTCAACAAAACTTTATGAATAAGGCTTGAAATGACTTACAGTGTGCTTTTAAATATAGTATAATCAAACTATAAGATTTCACCTTCGTTCTAACTGTAAAATACATATTTGTGTGTCTAGTGTTAGAGAAAATGTGTATATTTTCTAAAGGTTTCTCTTGATCAAAACGTTTGCCCTCATCGCTGTGAACGTCTCACAGAGCTCTAGCTTGGCTTCCTGAACTAGTTAGGAGCTCGCCTAGCATTTCATATAAATCTTGTCCGTCTATGACAAACAAACATCATATGACAAACAAACATTTTTATGTTTAAAATATATTAATAATTTTAGATCAATGACTATAAATCGATCTCTGAATGTGCTACAGTGATGAGCCACCACTGTTGGGCTATGGTGTAACGATTGCAGGCATGTGCTTTGTCAGTGGATGTGATGTAGGGTTCAGCCAGGAGTTGATGGACAGTCAGAAGTGAAAATGAAATGGTAGGAGGGACATCCCAGCTTCAAGGGGTTTCTATGTTCACATCCTACATCACACAGGCTCAGACAATATATTACTGTATCCGTGGGAACCTGGACTATCGCGCAATGCAAGCCATTTCGATCTAGTGTAAACAGATAGATTTTTAAGTGAAAATGTTGGTCGGAACCAGTACCAGAACCACGCAGGTCCCCTAAACAGGGGTCTTTACATCTCTTGAGGTTTTCAACAAGTTATATACAGCTGGTTACAATTTCAGTTTTATCCTCCAGAAAAGATGGAACAAATATTACAACAAATATTATGGTTAAACTCAAATATACTGATTGATAAAAAATAATAATTCTTTATGAAACTTTTTTTTAAATTGTTTTATATTTATGAATGATATTATGAATAGGAATGGTGGAGTTATGTCACACATGCAAATATAAAAAAAAGATGGGAATTTTTGCTTTATCCAAAGTTACAATCAACTGATTGCAGCATTACCGCAAAAATGGAGGAGTCAAGTGGAAGGGGGAGAAAGTAGGGAACATGTTTGTCAGCATTATATTAAGTTTGTCAGCATTATATTAAAGACCAAAATTGGGTGAAAAAAATTGTCATAGACAAAATTTACCAGTTTCATTTGAGGACAAAAATGTTGACAGCTGTGCAATACAGATCGCAAAATAGCTGCGAAGAGATTGTCTATGTACCGATTCCATGTCACATCAGTGGCGGTTCTAGCTTGTATGGCTCCCTGGGCGAACCCCCCCTCCAGCCCCCCCTCCCCCAACAACAAAAAAAGCACCATTCTGTACTAACTGTAATTTTTATTCAGACATTTGGAACAACACAAATAAATAATATTTAGTATAGTTTTATCTATAAAGGATAACTTTGTTAATGTTTCTTATTTATTTGTTTATGAAATTCCCTGAGGAGGATGGTCCTCCCCTTCCTCCTCTGAGAAGCCTCCATTGATTTATTCTGGTATTGCCCCAATATAGCTTGTTTCTGGTCACAGGTTCAGGAATGGCTGAACAATTAACATTCATTTAAAATTAATCTTACAAATAGCAGTGTTGGGTGATTTGGAATGCAATAGTCAATCAATCAACAATATAATAACACTCATAGGAAAGGTGTTAATCTTTAGCTCACAATCTGTGTATAGTATGCAAAATGAATGTAAAACATCACAACACAGTTGAAAAACGGCACTTGGAAATCAAAAGAGGGTGGTCTATGGAGATAAGTGGGATGGACTGAGAGTAGAGCTCTCAGTCCATGATCTGTAATGGTTATTACTGAAAACACTATGTCATGGAAATTCTTACATAGGAACACCCGAAGTCAATCTTAAATTAATCATGGGTTATTGTCAGCACACTGGAGAGGTTCAAACAAACGTAATGCACCATAGTGAACGTCTGTCAGAAGCTCTAATGGGGCAGTCCCGTTTAGTTCACTTATAGACTGGTTACAGACACGTTACATAGGCATAGTTCATAGGGTTAGTTCCGGCATGTGTCTTGCACTGTCTCGTATCTTAACTTAAAGAACATATTCTGGGCGTTCTGCCAACTAGTCTAAAGGAGGAGGTCATAACGGGCCCCTCTCATATCCCTACCAAGCACAGGCAGGAAGCAAGGATTGTTTGACACCAAAGACAAGATGCACAAAGTAAGATTTCTACATAACTACATAATGTATACCGGAGATGTCTGATGACTATTTATTTCAAATGTAATGTGTGTACACTACTGGTCAAAAGATTCAGAACGCCTACTCATTCAAGGATTTTTCTTTATTTTTACTATTTTCTACATTGTGGCATAATAGTGAAGACATCAAACATGACATCAAACAGACATCAAATATGACCGTGTTATAACGCGTTATGATGCTAGGTGTCAAGTAAAGTGTTACCAAAAAAACTGATGTAGGCTAATTAAATGGTTCTGGAGCTGGGGCACAGACTGAGCCGTGACAGTTTTAACCAAACCCATGGCGCAATATTTCGAATTTTGTCGACAGACTAGAATACATCGAGAGAACGGGTTCAGAAAATAGGGATATTGATAAAAAAAAAAAATATTTAGATGGCTTTCTTTCATTTACCCCTATTTTCTGAACTCGTTCTCTCAGTGTATTCTAGTCTGTCGACAAAATTCTAATTGAAGGTACACTGTATTTAAAGGGATCGCGGCTTAAGATAAATGACCTGAAAACCTTGCTGAATTAAAACTCAATGAGAACATCTGTTGGCCAGCGGTTTTCAGCGGTTGAATTACATTTGTTCAGCGCACATAAAAGAATCACGCCTGCAAAGCCCATTACGCACCTTCATATGGTAAGTCTGAATACCAAACTACTGAGAAGTGGGTAAAAAAGGCATAATTTCCTAAATCGGAATCAGATCCAAAGCGTCTGAGTGGGAGTGCTGATCTAGTTTTGCTTTTTCAATTATAATGAATGTACAGGGGCAATCTGATCCTAGATCAGCACTCATTTGAGATGATTTATGTCAATTATAATGAATGGGAAGGGGTGAACTGATCCTAGATCGGCCCTCATCTCAGACGCTTTATGAAAACGGTCCAGGATAGGGTTGGGGGTAAGAGGCAGGAAATAGAGCTGATAGAGGATGTATTAAACCTGCCTAATATGAACCAGCACAGAAATCATGTTCAACAGAGAAAAATAGGGTTTCACTATGACATCCATTGAAAAAACGACTTTATTTAAACAAATGATTTGCTGCATTATTAACTGTCAACACAGATGTGATGAGCTACTTCACTATTCTAACATGCAGCCGTTGGTAAAGATAGAAGATAGTGGCCCAAATAGCCTGTATGTCATTGTTAAACAATTGAATATGAACTCCTGTTGTTTAGGAATCCAAATGTGTGCTCTATGCTAGACACAGCAGTGAGGGCTTCCTTTTTCTTTATTTGTAGACAATTCATTACATTTTTTTCTTCTTTACACAAAACAACCAACGCATTAAAAACAAAAAACACAAATACATAGAGACATTTTTCCTCAAATGATATGGTGAGGGCTTCCTGAAGCCAGCAGTGTCCTCCTTCACCTTTTCCACATTTTGTTACATTGCAGCCTTATTCTAAAATTGATTAAAAAAGTAATAATTCTCAGCAATCTACACACAATACCCCATAATGACAAAGCGAAAACAGTTTAGAAAATGTTTGCAAATGTATTACAAATAAAAAACAGATACAGTATTTACATAAGTATTCAGACCCTTTGCTATGAGACTGGGAATTGATATCAGGTGCATCCTGTTTCCATTGATCATCCTTGATGTTTCTACAACTTCTACAATTAAATTGATAGGACAGGGTTTGGAAAGGCACACACCTGTCTATATAAAGGTCCCACAGTTGACAGTGCATGTCAAAGCAAAAACCAAGCCATGAGGTTGAAGGAATTGTCCGTAGAGCTCCGAGAAAGGATTGTGTCGATGCAAAGATCTGGGAAAGGGTACCAAAACATTTCTGCTCCATTGTAGGTCCTCAACAGCACAGTAGCCTCCAGCATTCTTAAATGGAAGAAGTTTGGAACAACAAAGACTCTTCCTAGAGCTGGCCGCTGTCTGAAGGACAACCATCTCTGCAGCACTCCACCAATCAGGCTTTTATGGTAGAGTGGCCAGACGGAAGCCACTCCTCAGCGAAAGGCACATGACAGCCCGCTTGGAGTTTGCCAAAATTCACCTAAAAGACTCTCAGACCATGAAAAACAAGATTCTCTGGTCTGATGAAACCAAGATTGAAATCTTTGACCTGAATGCCAAGAAACCTGGCACCATCCCTTCGGTGAAGCATGGTGGTGGCAGCATCATGCTGTGGAGATGTTTTTCAGTGGCAGGGACTGGGAGACTAGTCAGGATCGAGGCAAAGCTGAACGGAGCAAAGTACAGAGAGATCAATTTGCTAAAATTTTGAAAAAACTGTTTTTGCTTTGTCATTATTGGGTATTGTGTGTGGATTGATGAGGGAAAAAACGATTTAATCAATTTTAGAACAAGGCTGTAATGTAACAAAATGGAAAAAGTCAAGGGGTCTGAATACTTTCCTAATGCACTGTAGGTCTCTGAAAGTGAGAGCTAGTTTCAGCTAAGAAATCTAATACTGACTGATGATTTCACTGTAGCCGAGGTGAGTAAAACATTTAAACGTGTTAACCCTCGCAAGGCTGCAGGCCCAGACGGCATTCCCAGCCGCGTCCTCAGAGCATGCGCAGACCAGCTGGCTGGGGTGTTTACGGACATATTCAATCAACCCTTATCCCAGTCTGCTGTTCCCACATGCTTCAAGAGGGCCACCATTGTTCCTGTTCCCAAGAAAGCTAAGGTAACTGAGCTAAACGACTACCGCCCCGTAGCACTCACTTCCGTCATCATGAAGTGCTTTGAGAGACTAGTCAAGGACCATATCACCTCCACCCTACCTGACAACCTAGACCCACTCCAATTTGCTTACCGACCCAATAGGTCCACAGACGACGCAATCGCAACCACACTGCACACTGCCCTAACCCATCTGGACAAGAGGAATTCCTATGTGAGAATGCTGTTCATCGACTACAGCTCAGCATTTAACACCATAGTACCCTCCAAACTCGTCATCAAGCTCGAGACCCTGGGTCTCGACCCCGCCCTGTGCAACTGGGTACTGGACTTCCTGACGGGCCGCCCCAGGTGGTGAGGGTAGGTAACAACATCTCCACCACGCTGAACCTCAACACTGGGGCCCCACAAGGGTGCGTTCTGAGCCCTCTCCTGTACTCCCTGTTCACCCACGACTGCGTGGCCATGCACGCCTCCAACTCAATCATCAAGTTTGCGGACGACACTACAGTGATAGGCTTGATTACCAACAACGACGAGACGGCCTACAGGGAGGAGGTGAGGGCCCTCGGAGTGTGGTGTCAGGAAAATAACCTCACACTCAACGTCAACAAAACAAAGGAGATGATTGTGGACTTCAGGAAACAGCAGAGGGAGCACCCCCCTATCCACATCGACGGGACAGTAGTGGAGAGGGTAGTAAGTTTTAAGTTCCTCGGCGTACACATCACGGACAAACTGAATTGGTCCACCCACACAGACAGCGTTGTGAAGAAGGCGCAGCAGCGCCTCTTCAACCTCAGGAGGCTGAAGAAATTTGGCTTGTTACCAAAAACACTCACAAACTTCTACAGATGCACAATCGAGAGCATCCTGTCGGGCTGTATCACCGCCTGGTACGGCAACTGCTCCGCCCACAACCGCAAGGCTCTCCAGAGGGTAGTGAGGTCTGCACAACGCATCACCGGGGGCAAACTACCTGCCCTCCAGGACACCTACACCACCCGATGTCACAGGAAGGCTATAAAGATCATCAAGGACAACAACCACCCGAGCCACTGCCTGGTCACCCCGCTATCATCCAGAAGGCGAGGTCAGTACAGGTGCATCAAAGCAGGGACCGAGAGACTGAAAAACAGCTTCTATCTCAAGGCCATCAGACTGTTTTACACAGCCACCACTAACATTTAGTGGCTGCTGCCAACATACTGACTCAACTCCAGCCACTTTAATAATGGGAATTGATGGAAATTTATGTAAAAATGTATCACTAGCCACTTTAAACAATGCCACTTAATATAATGTTTACATACCCTACATTACCCATCTCATATGTATATACTGTACTCTATATCATCTACTGCATCTTGCCATCTTTATGTAATACATGTATCACTAGCCACTTTAAACTATGCCACTTTATGTTTATATACCCTACATTACTCATCTCATATGTATATACTGTACTCTATACCATCTACTGCATCTTGCCTATGCCGTTCTGTACCATCACTCATTCATATATCTTTATGTACATATTCCTTATCCCTTTACACTTGTGTGTATAAGGTAGTAGTTGTGGAATTGTTAGGTTAGATTACTCGATGGTTATTACTGCATTGTCGGAACTAGAAGCACAAGCATTTCGCTACACTCGCATTAACATCTGCTAACCATGTGTATGTGACAAATAAAATTTGATTTGATTTTCACACAGATTTTCACCTTTCACAACTCAATTTGTTTTGTTGTCAAGTGCCAGAAAACAGAACATAACATTAATTTACAAGTTGGATGTGAGAAGAAATCCACAATGATACAAAGTATCATTGTTGTTTTCACTTTCACTTCAGGCTGAAGCTTTTGCTGTGCTCACTGCAGTACTATAATGTATGCCCTTTAATGTGAGTGCTCATATGTGATGTATGGCTGTTTATAACCAAAGCTTTTGCCACCTTATTTGCACTGGTAAGATTTCTCCCGTGTGAACACACTGATGAAGTCTTAAAGAGCTTTCCATTGATAGGGATTCTCTCCTGTATGTATCCTTGTATGGCTGGTCAAGTTGCTCTTATGGTTAAACCTTTTGCCACATTGTTTGCACTGATAGGGGTTCTCTCCTGTGTGTGTCCTTGTGTGGATGGTCAAGTTGCTCTTCTGGTTAAACCTTTTGCCACATTGTTTGCACAGAAAAGGTTTCTCTCCTGTGTGTATCTTTAAATGCAAGGTCAAGTTTCCCTTACGTGTAAAGCTTTTGCCACATTGTCTACACCAATATGGTTTTTCCACTGCAGCAGAGCAGTCTGGATGAACTGAGAGGGGCTGATCACTGGTTGGTTCTGGTACTCTGTGGCCCTCTCCATCAGGTTCTGTTTTGATCTCCTCAGTTATGATGATAGGTAGAGAGCTCCTCTCTCCATCATCCACAGTTTGGTTTTGGTACAGATATGAGGGCTGAGGTGGGTCCTCCTGACTGAGTCTGAACTCCTGATGTTCCTCTTTAATCTGTGTGGGTTCTGGGTCCTCCTGCCCCAGACTGGGGCTCCACTCCTGCTCACAGTTCTGCTGCTCAGGGTGAACAGAGGGAGTGAGTAGCTGGAAGTCTGGAGGGGAAAAAATATATTCAATCAATATTGACTTATCTTAATACAAAATCTGTACTTTTACTTGGAAGGCCTGTCTGTGCAAAAAAAACAAGATGATTTGTTGTCTTGTCTACACTGATGGGAAACATGAACATGAGCTCCCTGAATTCCCTGTAAGGGTGAAGGAGGCCGAGATTTCCAGGATAAGAGCTGTCCAGTGTCTCTTATGCCGAGGCAGCCAAAAGAGTGAAAGAAAGTGCTAGTGGGTCGGTTGCCATGGTGGAGACACCGTAGTCTAGTCCTGTGGGTGCCGTTCGCCAGGTGCAGGGTCCAGATACCCTCGTCGTGAAAAAGGTGGACGTTTGGCATTTATCGCTATGGTTATAAACTGCACTGCCAGAGTGGATAAGAACTCAAGATTGATCGATATCATATCTGCAGCTGAACACCTCTTGGGATTGAAGGATGTCATGGACGAGGGGCTACACAGAGTACTGGCTGGAGCAGTTCCGTCCTGTCAGGTCCCCAGTAGGGTTCTGAGTGCATTTTGGATGACTGACGCTGTCTGCCCTAAAATCCCACTTCAGAAGAAGACTGGTCTTGCTTTGTTCATAACCAAATGGGAAGATGCTATTTACCACATACGACAGGGAAAAACGTCCCTTCAACTGGTAAATACTAGTGGGAAACTCATCTATCATCCCAAGCTCCGACTTATCCCACATGCTGAAACCTGACGTCACACATTAAGAAAATTATCTCGAGAATGGCATTTTTGGCCAGTAAATGCAACAAAACATTATTTATAAAAAGCAATCTATGAATATGGTTTTCGATCACAATTTGTTTGTGCGCATGATAACTGTACTTTTAGTTTATGGTTGAAGCAGCTTGTTTGCCATTGGCCAATCTGCATTTCTCAACGAGTTCAAAGCATGTGGATGCATCCAACTCGTATTTCCGACTTCACAACTGGTAATTAACACTTTCCCACTTGGTTATGAACGCAGCATCTACACCAGAGAAGGTATAGAAACCGAGACACTTCATAGGCTCATATTATATGGTTGGCGCGTAAGTAGACCAGCCTCATTTATAACGTTGTGTAAATTTCACACCAATTAAATGTGTGCGCCATTTCTGAAAAGTTTGCGCACATACAAAAATATAGAGATTTATCAACTTGGCGCACGCCATACATACGCATGTTTACAGTTATACAAATCAGACCCGTCCTGAAACTGTGCACTCGTGAACGAGCATTAAAACTCCGCCTGAAAAACGCCTATCGTTCACCTTTTATGGTAACAATAACGCCCTTATTTGCTGTATACTTTTCAAGTATTTGAATTAGGCCGAGGCAAGTTTCTAAAGGAAATAGCAATAGTGAACTTGATCAAATGTCTTTGGAGGGGATGGCACAATGTTAAACTTGCTGTAGGCCTAGGTTGACAGACATACAGCTTAGGAAAGACAACAATTGCAAATGGCTGTGGACCTGTAAACAGATCGTTTGAATTTAATAGGGCCTGTTTTGCATTAACTTTTTCTCGAACCTATGCTGCACTGCCCGTGAATTCTGAAACAGTGTCTACTCACAGTGGTATCCATACACTTCAATGCAAAATATCAACTGTCTGTTCACCTGTTAAATTCTACTTTGTTATAAACCACGCTTCCTTTCTGATGTATAGAGCAAAATACTTGAAATAATAGCGTATCTAATAGGCCCAATTAAATGAGAGATGCGCATGGCAATTTGTTGTATATAGGCTATGGCTACTTCGGGAATATGAACCCAGCATGCCCAGAAAAGGTGAAGAATTTATTCTACAATGGTTATGAAAAGCTGTGTATAAATCCAATATTGTCTACTGAAGAAATTTGAAATGACAGTATTCAGACGTAAACGATAGAAGTAACCTACACCTTAATAACCTGCGCTACAGATCAGATGCATACTGCAAAATACTGCAAATACTGTAGCTTATCTATTGACTGCTGTGAAGTGGGTCCAATTAAACTAGAGATGTTACGAATGGTATCACTGTTGTAGGCCTATAGGCTACCTCGTGAGTATGAAACCATTGCAAAAAGGAGAGGAATTTATTATGCAATTAAATAAATAATAGCCTAGGAAATATACCTGTTTCTAATTATTTTAAAATACAAAGAATAACAAATTAGACTTTCTCTCCTCACTAATGGCAAATTATTGCATCTTGATATTAACCTTTTGTTATGAATAAGCCGTCCATCAGCCCCTTTTGCACAAAATACTAATCTACTTGCAATGCAATACTTCAACCACTAGAAACTGTGCGTGTGCATGGTCTAAAGTTTGCGGGAATGTGAGCACATTTTCACATCAACTTCAGTTTTTATAAATGCCAACTTTTATGTGGAAACTGGTGCACACATTTTGGGGTATATTTTGCACGTACCCGCGGTTTATAAATGAGGCCCCAGATCCAGCTGCTATCGCAATGGTGACTCTGAAAGAGCCATAGCATCTGACCGAATCTGACAGACAAAAAGGTTATGAAACACAACAATTGCAAATTGCTGTGGACCTGTAAACAGATCGTTTGAATTGAATAGGGCCTGTTTTGCGTTTACTTTTTCTCAAACATATGGTGCACTGCCCACGAATTCTAAAACAGTGTCTACTCAGAGTGGTAGCCATTTATGCAGTGTTCCCTACACACATGTACAAATTACCTCGACTAACCTGTACCCCTGCACACTGACTCGGTACCGGTACCCCCTGTATATAACCTCGTTATTGTTATTTTATTGTGTTACTTTTTATTTTATTTTTTACTTTATTTGGGAAATATGTTCTAACTCTTCTTGAACTGCACTGTTGGTTAAGGGCTTGTAAGTAAGCATTTCACGGTAAGGTCTAGACTTGTATTTAGCGTATGTGACAAATAAAGTTTGATTTGATTTGATACACACTTCAATGCAAAAGATAAACTGTATGTTCAGCTGATATCACATTGGTGACTATGAGACAGCCATAGGATCTGACCGAATATTACTGATTCTCCCCACACACAGTAACTGGAGTAAATTTGGGACGATATGAGCAGCTCAAATTTGAGTTTTTCCAAAATCTGTAGAAAAACGACCTTGTTTGAGGTCTGTGCTAGTTTTTAAAGCGCCTGTGGCAGTTCATCTGCCTGGGTTGCGTTCAGTACATAAAAACTTAAAATAATGTTCAATTGAATCGGATAAGGTTGGGTTGTGTGTTCATAGAACGTACAAGACAAACCGTTCCGCAACATAGCAAACTTTCAAGCGAACTGAACACACCCCTGGTCGCTAGGCGGTATTACCTGATACATATGGGTGTGAACTTGAGGGGATTCGATGCCTGCTCCTGGTGTACCGGGTTAGCGTTGACTGCATTTGTTTTGGAACCGGGCTGCCTCCCGGTCGTGAGCCAGGTGCCCCGTTCTGGCCGATGAATAAATCCTACATTGTAGAATAACAGTGAAGACATCAATACTATGAAATAGCACATATGGAATCATGTAGTAACCAAAAAAAAGTGTTAAACAAATCAAAATATATTTTAGATTCTTCAAAGCTGTCATCAAGGCAAAGGGAGGCTACTTTGAAGAATGTCAAATATAAAATATAGTTTTATTTGTTTAACACTTTTTTGGTTACTACATGATTCCATATGTGTTATTTCATAGTTTCGATGTCTTCACTATTATTCTACAATGTAGAAAATAGTAAAAATAAAGAAAAACCCTTAAATGCGTAGGTGTCTCCAAACTTTTGACTGGTTCTTTATATTTTATGGAGAAGAGATGTTGAATGTTCCTGAATGATGCACCATGCTCCATTTTTGACAATATGACCGAGCAGCGCAGATTACCATTCGATTTGAGTAGGGCGTGCTTCCCTTACCAGCCCAGGCTAGCGGTTCAACCCGGGCAGGTTAATCGAATCCCCTCAGTCTGAAATCGCAAAAAGTCGTCCATCACCACATGGTAACTGCCCTCTGGGCCACCATAATCACAACTTTTTCAACTAGTCGTTCCGTTTCCGTTAAATTCAACGTTGCGCCCCTTTCTGTCGTACTGAACGCAACCCTGGTCTACACTACAGCACGTGATTCAATGAAGCAACGTTGGCAAACCAGGGGTGTATTCATTAATTCTGTTGCAAAACGTTTCTTAGACGGAAGCAAACGGAACGAAACGGGGAGGGATCTACCTGAATTTGTTTAATAGAAATTCTCATTTTGCATCTGTTTGCACTAATGATTACTCCCCAGAGTTGCGGTCAGGGTGAGAATTGCACAACGTGCCACATAAATGGTCTATCATTATTCTACAAGTAAAATGTTATAACTCGAACGTTAACTCGCTACAGACCTGTTCTGTATAACTGTATCTCTGATTTGATAATCATGTCCATCTCCCTCCGTAGACGCTCGTTCTCCTCTGCTGAACGGAAGATTTCTTCCCGATACTCTGCTATAGTCTTCTCTACCGCCCCGAATATCTCCACAGCAGCCGCGGATAATCGCTCGGTAACGAACACATTCAGCAACTGTAGTTTGGACATATTGGCGAGGGCAATACAAGTCTAGCTGTTTGTTTTATCAAAGAAATGTTGAAACGTCTGTCTGCTTCAGCCTAGCGGGTTTACGCTACCTAGTAGATACCTTTGTAAACAACAATGTCACGTGCTGTGTTTTCTATTCATCAACCGCGGACGGTGTAAGACTGCGTTACATTAGCGCCACCTGATGTCTTGGAGCACGTCAAACCACGTCCGGAGGCCGTCAATGAACTGGGAGACGTTTGAGCTGGATTTGCCCTCCAGGCAAGCAACTAGAGCATGTCGTCTATACGGAGAACAGGCGTGTGTGCTCTGTTGTAGACAGCCGTGAGGACTTCCTGAAGCCAGCAGTGTCCTGGAGGGTAGGTCCCTGAGTCAGAGCTAGATTCAGTTTACAGATCTGATAGACTAATGCTTTTCCCTCTCCACAAATTACACCATTTGTTCTGTTATTTATCAATTGCCAGAAAACATAATATAAAACGTATTCACAAGTTGGATGTGTCAAGAAATTCACAATGACAAAGTATACATTTATTGTTTTAACTTCAGATTCACTTCAGGTTGAAGCTTTTATGTAACCCCGTTTGTGAGTGATCATATGAGACTTCAAGTTTCCTTTCAAACTAAAGTATTTGCCACATTATTTGCACTGGTAAGAGATCTCCCATGTGAACACGCTGATGACATCTTAGATACACATGTATATATAGTGTATGCGGACACCCCTTCAAATTAGTGGATTTGGCTATTTCAGCCACACCCATTGCTGACAGGTGTATAAAATCGAGCACAAAGCCATGCAATCTCCATAGACACACATTGGCAGTAGAATGACCTTACTGAAGAGCTCATAGGATGCCACCTTTCCAACAAATTTCTGCCCTGCTAGAGCTGCCCCGGTATATTGTAAGTGTTGTTATTGTGAAGTGGAAACATATAGGAGCAACAAAGACTCAGCCGCCAAGTGGTAGGCCACACAAGCTCACAGAACGGGACCGCCGAGTGCTGAAACGCGTAACGCATACAAATAGTCTGTCCACGGTTGCAACACTCACTACCGAGTTCCAAACTGCCTCTGGAGCTTCATGAAATGGGTTTCCATGGCCGAGCAGTCGCACACAAGCCTAAAATCACCATGCGCAATGCCAAGCTTCAGCTGGAGTGGTGTAAAGCTCGCCGCCATTGGAGTTTGGACCAATGGAAACGCATTCTCTGGAGTGATAAATCACGCTTCACCATCTGGAAGTCTGACGGACAAATCTGGGTTTGGCGGATGCCAGGAGAACAGTACCTGCCCCAATGTATAGTGCCAACTGTAAAGTTTAGTGGAGGAATAATGGTCTGGGGCTGTATTTCATGATTCGGGCTAGGCCCCTTAGTTCCAGTGAAGGGAAATCTTAACGCTACAGCATACAATGACATTGTAGACTATTCTGTGCTTCAAAATTTGTGGCAACAGTTTGGGGAAAGCCCTTTCCTGTTTGAGCATGACAATGCCCCCGTGCACAAAGCGAGGTCCATACATAAATGGTTTGTCGAGATCGGTGTGGAAGAACTTGACTGGCCTGCACAGAGCCCAGACATCAACCCCATCAAACACCTTTGGGATGAATTGTAATGCTGACTTCGAGTCAAGCCTAATCGCCCAACATCAGTGCCCGACCACACTAATCCTCGTGGCTGAATGGAAGCAAGTCCCCGCAGCAATGTTCCAACATCTAGTGGAAAGCCTTCCCAGAAGAGCGGAGGCTTTTATAGCAGCAAGGGGGACCAATTCCAAATTAATGCCCATGATTTTGGAATGAGATGTTCGACGAGCATGTGTCCACATACTTTTGGTCATGTAGTGTACCTTAACGAGATGTAACTTTTCCTGCATACAGGACAGCTACTATATATGGACTCTCCCTTGTATGAACTCTCATATGCAATGTCAATTCTATCTTCTGGTTGAAGGCTTTCCCAGTCTTTGCACTGACATGGTCTCTCCCGTATGTGTATCCTTGAATGGATGGTCAAGTGTCCCTTACATGTGAAGCTGTTGCCACATTGTTTACACTGATAAGACATTTTTGTGAGAAGACTGATGTCACATGGTTTGACAAACACCGCTCTAGCTCTGCCACCGTTTACCACAAATGCGGAAGTGCAACACAGATTGAGAAGCATCCGATGCAAAAAAAAAAAACATCTCTAGCTTAAACTGACAGATTTTAATTATGTTACTTAGATTGACGCACCGATGTGTCACTGGACTAGGGGGTTACACTGGAAAGGTAGTTTGTTTCCTGGATTATGTCAAAACAAATGTAATCGGCTACATCAATATTCTAACATGCAGCTGTCAGTACAGATGTGATAGTGGCCCAAATGTCTCGTATGTCATTGTTAAACAATTGAACAAGAACTCCTGTTGTTTAGAAAGATGAGATTAGAAAACGTTTTGGTCCATTAAGGTCCTTTGCACAGAATGGAAAAGTGTCTTTGGCGCTCTGGCTTACATTAAATAGATGAAAACATACACATTACATAAAGTATTTACATGTCAGTTCATCTTATTTAGAATTGTCACTGCGGAGGGGATTTCTCCAGCCATTCTTCTGTGCGAGTGGCACCTTTCATCTCCGACCAGACAGCATTTGGAAGGATACATGCAGTGGGCGGGCGTGGTCGTTGAAGACCTGGAGTGCTTTCCTTGTAATGTTCTGTGTGTACAGTTCTTGCAGTTGTGGCTGTTTTGCTGCTGACTATTTTGCTGACCTGATTGACAACTTTTGCCATTTTACTCCTGTCCCTGAACGAGAGGTTCCCAATTCCCATACCAGGTGGAGATGAAGGTGAGAACACTCTCGATCAGGGATCTTTATACCATGGTCAGTGTGTGTGTTTGCTTGCATTATTCCGCATCTTACCACCAAGGCATAGTTCTTTAGTCTTGGTGAAATTGACGTCAATGAAGCTATTGTCAAAACATGTCACGAGGTCATCAATTAACTGGGAGAAACTTGAGCTAGATTTGCCATCCAGGCAAGCAACCAGAGCCATGTCGTCCGCATACAGGTATTTGATGAAGGTGAGGTCACTGTTTTTGCATACAGTTGTTATTTGTGTATACGGAGAACAGGAGTGTGTGCTCTGCTAGATGGAGCTGTGAGAACTTCCTGAAGCCAGCAGTGTTGTAACGTCCTGACCAGAGTTCTTATGTGTTTTGCTTGTTTAGTGTTGGTCAGGACGTGAGCTGGGTGGGAATTCTATGTTGTGTGTCTAGTTTGTCTGTTTCTGTGTCCAGCCTAATGTGGTTCTCAATCAGAGGCAGCTGTCAATCGTTGTCCCTGATTGAGAATCATATATAGGAGGCTTGTTTTGTGTTGGGAGTTTGTGGGTGATTGTTTCCTGTCTTCTGTCTTTGTGTTCTGCACCAGATAGGACTGTCTCGGGTTTTCACATTTGTTATTTTGTTAGTGTTCACGTTATTGTCTCTAATTTATTAAATCATGTTGAACACTAGCCGCGCTGCATTTTGGTCCTCTCCTTCACCCCAGGAAGAAAGCCGTTACAGAACCACCCACCAAACTCGGACCAAGCAGCGTAGCAACGGGCAGCAGCGACAGCAGCAGAGAAAGGAGGAATGGACATGGGAGGACGTTTTGGACGGCAAGGGTTGCTACACATGGGAGGAGATCCTGGCTGGAAAGGATCGCCTCCCATGGGAACAGCTGGAGGCAGCTAGGAGAGCAGAGGCAACCGGAGAGAGGAACCGGCGTTATGAATTTCTTGGGGGGGGGGGCTAAAGGCTAGTGTGGCGAAGTCAGGTAGGAAACCTGCGCCCACTTCCCATGCTTACCGTGGAGAGCGGGAGTACGGGCAGACACCGTGTTATGCGGAAGAGCGCACGGTGTCTCCTGTACGTGTGCATAGCCCGGTGCGGGTTATTCCACCTCCCCGCACTGGCCGGGCTAGATTGAGCATTGAGCCAAGTGCCATGAAGCCGGCTCAACATATCTGGCCTCCAGTACGTCTCCTCGGGCCGGTGTACATGGCACCAGCCTTACGCATGGTGTCCCCGGTTCGCCAACACAGCCCAGTGCGGGTTATTCCACCTCCCCGCACTGGACGGGCTACGGGGAGCATTCAACCAGGTAAGGTTGGGCAGGCTCGGTGCTCAAGGGAGCCAGTACGCCTGCACGGTCCGGTATATCCGGCGCCACCTTCCCGCCCCAGCCCAGTACCACCAGTGCCTACACCACGCACCAGGCTTCCAGTGCGTCTCCAGAGCCCTGTTCCTCCTCCACGCACTCTCCCTGTGGTGCGTGTCTCCAGCCCAGTACCTCCAGTTCCGACACCACGCACCAAGCCTCCAGTGCGTCTCCAGAGCCCTGTTCCTCCTCCACACACTCGCCCTGAGGTGCGTGTCTCCAGTCCGGTACCACCAGTTCCGGTACCACGCACCAGGCCTACTGTGCGCCTCAGCAGGTCAGAGTCGGCCGTCTGCCCTGCGCCGCCTGCACTGCTCGTCTGCTCAACGCCGCCTGCACTGCTCGTCTGCCCAGCGCCGTCTGAGCTGCCTGCCTGCCCAGCGCCGTCTGAGCCATCCGTCTGCCCAGTGCCGTCTGAGCCATCCGTCTGCCCAGTGCCGTCTGAGCCATCCGTCTGCCCAGTGCCGTCTGAGCCATCCGTCTGCCCAGTGCCGTCTGAGCCATCCGTCTGCCCAGCGCCGTCTGAGCTGCCCGTCTGTCCCGAGCCATTAGAGCCGCCCGTCTGTCCCGAGCCGTTAGAGCCGTCCGTCAGTCAGGAGCCGCTAGAGCCGTCCGTCAGTCAGGAGCCGCTAGAGCCGCCAGCCAGTCAGGAGCCGCCAGAGCCGCCAGCCAGTCAGGAGCTGCCAGAGCCGCCAGCCAGTCAGGAGCTGCCAGAGCCGCCAGCCAGTCAGGAGCTGCCAGAGCCGCCAGCCAGTCAGGAGCTGCCAGAGCCGCCAGCCAGTCAGGAGCTGCCAGAGCCGCCAGCCAGTCAGGAGCTGCCAGAGCCGCCAGCCAGTCAGGAGCTGCCAGAGCCGCCAGCCAGTCAGGAGCTGCCAGAGCCGCTAGCCAGTCATGAGCCGCCCTCCAGTCATGAGCCGCCCTCCAGTCATGAGCCGCCCTCCAGTCATGAGCCGCCCTCCAGTCATGAGCCGCCCTCCAGTCATGAGCCGCCCTCCAGTCATGAGCCGCCCTCCAGTCATGAGCCGCCCTCCAGTCATGAGCCGCCCTCCAGTCATGAGCCGCCACTCAGTCCGGAGCTGCCACTCTGTCCGGAGCTGCCACTCTGTCCGGAGCTGCCACTCTGTCCGGAGCTGCCACTCTGTCCGGAGCTGCCTCTCTGTCCGGAGCTGCCTGTCTGTCCAGAGCTGCTTTTCAGTCGTGAGTTGCCCCTCTGTCGTGAGCTACCCCTCTGTCGTGAGCTACCCCTCTGTCGTGAGCTACCCCTCTGTCGTGAGCTACCCCTCTGTCGTGAGCTACCTCTCTGTCTTGAGCTACCTCTCTGTTCTGAGCTACCTCTCTGTCCTGAGCTATCTCCTCTATCTAGGGGGGGCCTTGGTGAAGGTTCCTAGACCAAGGTCGGGGGCGAGGGTCGCCACTCAAAGGACGCTAAGGAGGGGGACAAAGACAGTGGTAGAGTGGTGTCCTCGTCCTGCGCCGGAGCCGCCACCGCGGACAGATGCCCACCCAGACCCTCCTCTTGAGTTTTAGGGGTGCGTTCGGAGTCCGCACCTCAGGAGGGGGGTACTGTAACATCCTGACCAGAGTTCTTATGTGTTTTGCTTGTTTAGTGTTGGTCAGGACGTGAGCTGGGTGGGAATTCTATGTTGTGTGTCTAGTTTGTCTGTTTCTGTGTCCAGCCTAATATGGTTCTCAATCAGAGGCAGCTGTCAATCGTTGTCCCTGATTGAGAATCATATATAGGAGGCTTGTTTTGTGTTGGGAGTTTGTGGGTGATTGTTTCCTGTCTTCTGTCTTTGTGTTCTGCACCAGATAGGACTGTCTCGGTTTTCACATTTGTTATTTTGTTAGTGTTCACGTTATTGTCTCTTCTTTATTAAATCATGTTGAACACTAGCCGCGCTGCATTTTGGTCCTCTCCTTCACCCCAGGAAGAAAGCCATTACAAGTGTCCTGGAGGGTAGGTCCCTGAAACTGAGCGCTAGATTCAGTTTACCAATCTGATACTGACTGGTGATTTCCCCTCAACACACATTACTCAGTTTGTTCTGTTGTTAATGGCCAGAAAACAGAACATAACTATTTAGAAGTTGGACGTATTAAGAAATTCACAATGACAAAATATTAATTTGTTGTTTTCATTTCAGGCTATTATTGCACTCAGTGCAGTAATATCATTTATGCCCTTTAGTATGAGTGCTCATATGTGATGTTAGGCGATGTTTATAACCAAAGCATTTGTCACATTCTTTGCACTGGTAAGGTTTCTCCCCTGTGTGAACACGCTGATGACGTCTTAAATAGCTTAATGCGATGTAACCTTTCTTGCATACAGGACAGATATATGGTCTCTCTCCTGTATGAGCTCTCATATGCAACGTCAATTCTATCTTCTGGTTGAAGGCTTTGCCACAGTCTTTGCACTGATATGGTCTCTCCCCGGTATGTATCCTCGAATGGACTGTCAAGCTTCCCTTCTGGCTAAACCTTTTGCCACATTGTTTGCACTGATAAGGATTCTCTCCTGTGTGTACCCTTGTATATCTGTCCAAGTCACCTTTCTGGATGAAGCTTTTGCCACATTGTTTGCACAGATAAGATTTCTCTCCTATGTGTATCCTTGAATGGATGGTCAAGTGTCCCTTACATGTGAAGCTGTTGCCACATTGTTTACACTGATATGGCTTCTCCACTGCAGCAGAGCAGTCTGGATGAACTGAGAGGGGCTGATCACTGGTTAGTTCTGGTACTCTGTAGCCCTCTCCATCAGGATCTGTTTTGATCTCTTCAGTTATGATGATAGGTAGAGTGCTCCTCTCTCCATCATCAACAATTTGGTTTTGGTACAGATATGAGGGCTGAGATGGGTCCTCCTGACTGAGTCTGAGCTCCTGTTGTTCTTTAATCTGTGTGGGCTCTGGGTCCTCCTGCTCCAGACTGGGGCTCCACTCCTGCTCACAGTTCTGCTGCTCAGGGGGAACGGCAGGAGACAGTAGCTGGAAGTCTGGAGGGGAAAAAATATATTCAATCAATATAGACTTAATATCTGTCATTTTGTTAGGAAGGCCTCTCTGTGCTCAAAAATAAAACTAGTTTGTTGACTAGTCTACACTACAGCACGGAAAGGACTATACTGACACTCCTGACCTACAAAAATATATTTCATTTCAGAATTAGTTCAAATTAGGTTAAGTTTATGGTTAGGTTTAAGGTAAGGGTCAGTTTTAGATTTTGGTTACAGGACAGGAGTGCCTTATAGTCGGTACCCCAGCACGTGACTTAACAAAGCAATGTTGGCGAACCAGGAGTTGCGTTCAAGGGTGCGCAAGAGAGGAAGAGGGTTTCCACTAGTTACCACAGCCACAAAGTCAAAATTGGCTAAATTGTGAAAACGAACATTTTGCTTCTTGATTTTATTTAAGGTGTGGTTAGGTTTAACATTTTAAGAATCATTTTTGAAAAGGCGGGATTTATGGCTTTGTGGCTGTGGTAACTAGTAACGACCGAGGAAGAGACAAAGCTCTTTGGCATGGGAGAGGCTATACGGACACGCCTGGTGCACAAAATTGATGACGCATGTCGCGCAGCGAGAGTTGAGTGGAGACAAACGGATTCTGTTCAGTCAATCATCGTAACTAGCTCTATTTTGTTTTCGTAAAGGGTCGCTAAACGACCTATGGGAACTCCTTCACGTGATCTGACTGAGATGTTTTAATGTGATGAATTTGAAACTTGTCTGCCAAAGTTGGAACTTGTGAGATTGTTCAGATTCATTCCGTTTTTATCTGAGTAACCAGCAACCACGGATAACCACAAGGAGAATAAGGTGAGGAAACAGTCCACGTCACTCAGGCCTATCTTTTTGAAAAATCACAATTTATTTAAATCTCTAGTTTAGTAAAATAAGTAGTTTTGTTGTGATCACAAGATAATCTTAACTCAGGAAAAGAGTGCCAAAGTCCGGCAGAAAAATCTGAATGCTCTTAGTTTCCCTGGCTGATATGGCTGCTACTTAGAAATACTATAACAGTAAATTAATAGATGACAACACTGCTATAAACCTTTCTCCAATATAACCGCATGGTTTACACAGACCCACCGCGGACCTTTGACAAATACATCTCTGTGTGAAAAGGTGTCCCATGGTCTGTTTTTGTCAACGAGCTCAATGTATTCCAAACACTGGTGGCAACCAGATGATCCCACTAATTCAGGTAGTAAACGTTGGTACAGTACAGTGCATTCAGAAAGTATTCAGACCCCTTTCCATATTTTGTCACGTTACAGCCTTATTCTAAGATGGATTCAATTGTTTTTTCCCCTCATCAATCTACACAAAATACCCCATAATGACAAAAAAATGGAAATATCACATTTACATAAGTATTCAGACCCTTTACTCAGTACTTTGTTGAGGCGCTTTTTGGCAGCGAATACAGCATTGAGTCTCGTTGGGTATGAAGCTAGAAGCTTGGTACAAATACACCTGTATTTGGTGAGTTTCTCCCATTCTTCTCTGCAGATCCTCTCAAGATCTGTCAGGTAGGATGGGGAGCGTCGCTGCGCAGCTATTCCAGAGATGTTCAAATCGGGTTCAAGTCCGGGCCCCGGCCAAACCACTCAAGGACATTCAGAGACTTGTCCCGAAGCCACTCCTGCGTTGTCTTGGCTGTGTGCTTAGGTTGTTGTCCTGTTGGAAGGTGAACCTTTGCCCCCAGTCTGAGGTCTTGAGCGGTCTGAAGCAGGTTTTCATAAAGGATCTCGCTGTACTTTGCTCCGTTCATCTACCCCTCAATCCTGACTAGTCTCCCAGTCCCTGTCGCTGAAAAAACATCCCCACAGCATGATGCTGCCACCACCATGCTTCACTGTAGGGATGGTGCCAGGTTTCCTCCAGATGTGACGCTTGGCATTCAGGCCAAAGAGAATCCTTTAGGTGCCTTTTGGCAAACTCCAAGTGGGCTGTCATGTGCCTTTTACTGAGAAGTGGCTTCCATCTGGCCACTCTACCATAAAGCCCTGATTGGTGGAGTGCTGCAGAGAATGGTTGTCCTTCTGGAAGGTTTTTCCATCTCCACAGAAGAACTCTGGAGCTGTCAGAGTGACCATCGGGTTCTTGGTCACCTCCCTGACCAAGGCCCTTCACCCCTGATTGCTCAGTTTGGCCAGGCGGCAAGCTCTAGGAAGAGACATGGTGGTTCCAAACTTCTTCCATTTAAGAATGATGGAGGCCACTGTGTTCTTGGCGACCTTCAAATGCTGCAGAAATGTTTTGGTACCCTTGCACAGATCTGTGCTTCGACACAATCCTGTCTCGGAGCTGTACAGAACATTCCTTCAACCTCATGGCTTGGTTTTTGGAAGTCAAGCTGTTCGTTTTATTAAAGAAATGTTGGTTGAAACCTCTCTCTCTGACTCTGCGTACCGGCTGATAGCGACCTTGTTGTCGTTTCACTAAAGTTGGTCGGTGAAAAAAGACTGCATTACAATAGCGCCACCTGCCGTATTGGAGAATTTCATGGAAAACCATTGTGTCAGTCAGTATATTCCAAAATATTTTATGTTAATTAAGGTACGAGATCTTTGAGCCACATTACCTGGACCAAGTTTTGCCCTCAGTTTCAATATGGGTCCCAACCAGACAAAACACCACTTTTTTTTCATGCCTTTGCCTTGTCTTTTAGTACCTTCTAATTAAAGCACCCGGGCTCCCGAGTGGCACAGCGGTCTAAGGCACTGCATCTCAGTGCTAGACTACACTACGCTAGACTCACTACAGACCCTGGTTTGATTCCAGGCTGTATCACAACCGGCCGTGATTGGGAGTCCTATTGGCCCAGTGTTGGCCGGGGTAGGCCGTCATTGTAAATAAGAATTTGTTCTTAACTGACTTACCTAGTAAAATAAAAAGCTGCAATATGTAACTTTTTGTCAGAGGAAGGCCCAAAAAATGGTCAAAGACTCCAGTCACCCTAGTCATAGACTGTTCTCTCTGCTACCGCACGACAAGCGGTAGCGGAGCGCCACGTCTAGGACCAAAAGGCTCCTGAACAGCTCCTACCCCCAAGCCATAAGACTGCTGAACAATTAATCAAATGGTCACCAAATGGCCACCCCCACCCTTAGTTTTTACACTGCTGCTACTCGCTGTTTATTATCTATGCATAGTCACTTAACAAATTACCTCGACTAACCTGTACCCCTGCACATTGATTTGGTACCGGTACCCCCTGTATATAGCCTCGTTATTGTTATGTACATTTCTTGTTACTTTTTGATTTGATTAGATTTTTTAAACTTCAGTTTATTTAGTAAATATTTTCTTGACTCTATTTCTTGAACTGCATTGTTGGTTAAGGGCTTGTAAGTAAGCATTTCATGGTAAGGTCTACAGCTTTTGTATTCGGCGCTTGTGACAAATAACATTTGATTTGATATTTAACTTTTTGGGCAACACGACCAAATTCACTTAGAAATGTTAGTTATAGATCTATCATTCTCATTGAAAGCAAATATTTTACTTTCAGTTTTGTACACCAGCTTCAAATAGCTGAAATTACAATGTTTTTGGTAATGGAAAATATATTTCAGAGGTTGAGATGGTACGGCGACTCTACACTATACTTGCTTGTTTTGTCACAAACTTAAATTAGGCAAACTATTACAATTTTAGCAACCAATAAATGGCGGAGTGATTTCTGCATAGTGCACCCACAAAGTTTCTAACATCTTGAACACACCTACAGCGTCATTGGGCAAAATGGTACGCAGCATCATCTGGATATGTGTGCAATAAAAGTTAAACTTTCACCTTCTGCTACAATTTCCTTCAAGCCATCTACACATACAATTTGATGCATACGTTCGATAAATCCAATTTATGCACCACGCAGAACACACTGCAACTGCCTCTGCAACGCAATGCTGCAAGGCAAACGCAGTGTTCCATTGGAAATTAATGTAGTTCTGGTGTACCAACATGCCAAACCACTGTTGGTGCGATCGATGCGTAAAACCCAGAGGCGCAACATCTTCAGACTTCCAGGATCCTTGTGAAACAGACCAAGCCGGGGTTTGGGGTTTGAGAAGTCAATGAGAGAAGTGAAAAAACCTTCCATAGCTGTTTCTTAGGGATCCAAAACAGTACATCATATAACATTATTACACCACTACATATCTACAGTACAAAATGTATAATACCACCATACAACAATATTACAGTGAACGTGTGTGCTAGTGTGTGTATGCGTGTGTCTGTTCCTGTGCATCTCTTGTGGCATTCAGCAGGTCAGCCACCAGGGGGTGACTCGTCGAGGCCTGGTGACAGACGGCGTATAGATCACGAGGCGATGGCTCCATCTGCTGGATGTACCAGGTCTCAATGGGATCTCCGGCCAGGACTAATTGTGGCTGATTGGTGAGTAATCAAGGGCTGATTGCTCACCAGCTGTACAAGTCCATAAAGCTGCCAAAAGGGCAGCACACAGGAGAGACTGGGGGAGGAAAGGACTCCCGTATAGTTGGGGATGGTACCAGAGGTAACAGGAGGGAGTTCAGTTTTGATTCCCACAGGATACAGGAGCCCAGAAGACGGTATCCCGGAGAGGGTCTCTTGGGGGAGACCTATTCTTTTCTTTTGGACTATTATTTTAATAAACACCTTTGAAACTGAGCTAATCCTACTCTATCCGTGTCTGATCTGTGTAAACGTTTAGACCCAACCCCCTGGTCTGCCACAAGTGGTGGAGAATGCGGGCACTCTGACAATGTGGTCAGATCAGGGTTGACGTTTACGCAGCATCAGCATGGACGAGTTGATAGCTCAGTTCATCCGGGCCCAACAAGCCCAACAGGCAGTGCAGGAACGAACGCTGGAGGAACAGCGGCTACAAAACATCCGCCTCATTGAGGAAATCAGGAAGCTACAAGGAGGAGCGTCTACTGAATCACATCCAAACCAGTTTTTAATCAAGCTAACAGAAGATGACAACATCGAAACCTACCTCTGTACGTTTGAATGAACAGCACTACGGGAAGGATGGCCAAGGCAGAAGTGGGCCAGTCTGCTGGACCCGTTCCTCTCTGGGAATGCCCAAAAGGTGTATTGGGACCTGAACAATGAACAGGCAGCTAACTACAATGGACTCAAACGGGAGATACTCAGCCGCCACGGGTACAGCCTGGCCTATCGGGCTCAACTATTCCACAACTGGAGGTTCGTAGCCGACGCATCCCCCCGAGCCCAGATGAGCGACCTACTACGCGTCACCAGGGGATGGCTCCTAACCGACGTACCCACCCTCTCCATCCTAGACAAAGTGGTCCTGGATCGCTTCCTACGGGCACTACCCCACTACATGAAGAGGGCAGTGAGTCTATGCGCGCCCCAGACCTTGGAGGGCCTCCTGGATGCAGTGGAGACACATCAGAACACTCAGGCTCTGCTGAGTGGGAACCGGGCTGAGTCGACGACCCATTCGAGGAGTCGGAAGGACAGCCCCACTGCTGGGCACCCTGAACCGACAGTCGGCAGGGCCAAAGGACCGCAAACCCGTGGAGAGACGGCTGGGGTAGGGCCGACCCGCCACCGACGACCCCAGGTTGATGGAGACCAAAGGTGTTTTGAGTGTGGCGCCCGGGGCACATGGCCTGGAATTGCGAGAGGAGGAGTCTATGCCATCAGCAAGCCCCGGAAGCGAGGTGGGTCACGCAGTGAACTACGTCACCTCCTGTTGGGCACACCACAAATCAACTGCACCCATGGTCCCGGTGAAGGTTGACGGACACGACATGGAAGCTCTATTAGACTCCGATAGTATGGTTACCCTCGTAACCACGAGCCTGCTGAACCAGGAGACTGAACGGGGTAGGGAGATGTCCATTTCCTGTGTTCACGGGGACACAAAGTGGTATCCAACCGTATGGGCCAACATCGTGACGCCACAAGGGAACTGCCAGATGATGGTGGGTGCAGTACCAGAGTTGCCGATACCTCTCCTAGTGGGATGAGATTGTCCACTGTTCGCGGCCCTGCGGGGTCATGAGCTGAGGAAGAAGGTACGAGCCGTCCGAAGACGAGAGTGAGGACGACCCATCGTCTGTGTGGCCCGGAAGCAAACGGTTGACCAACCTGTATCTACGTGTCCAGAGTCAGAGGGGGTGCCCAGCCTCCCCCTCCTCGATTTCGAGGGGCCAGTCGAGACACCCCCTGAGGGCCAACTGAGGAGACAATTCGGGACGGCCCAGTGGGAGGACCCTAACTTGAAAGCCGCCGCAGCCCAAGTGATAGCGGTGGATGGACAGCTACTTCCGGGGATGAGTGACTGGCGATACCCCCATTTCCAAATCAAGAATAACCTTTTGTATCAGGTGTTGCGCAAGCAGGGGGAACTGTGAGAGGTATTGTTGCTGCCCAGACAGGAAGTGGGAACTGTTCTCCAGCTGGCCCACACCCACCTGTTGGGGGCGCACCTGGGAATGGAGAAGACCCGGGAACGGATCGTCGCCCGGTTCCACTGGCCCGGGATGAGGAGGGCCGTGGAAGACTACTGTCGCAGCTGCCTGGAGTGTCAAATGACCGCCCCAAAGGCACACTTCCGAAACCCACTGGTCCCCCTACCAATCATCGGGGTGCCCTTTGAACGCATCGCCATGGACATAGTGGGATCCCTGGTAAAAACAGCATGAGGACACCGGTACATCCTGGTAATCGTAGACTATGCCACCCGGTATCCTGAGGCCATTCCCCTACGGGCGGCATCCAAGGGAATCGCCCGGGAGCTGTTCCAACTCTTTAGCCGGGTGGGCATCGCGAACGAGATCCTGACAGACCAAGGTACTGAGTTTATGTCCCGCCTAATGAAAGATAGGTGCGCTCTCCTGCAGATCAAGCAGATCCGGACCTCCGTCTTTCACTCGCAGACCAATGGGCTCGTCGAGCGGTTCAATTAAACGCTCAAACAAATGCTGCGGAAGGTCATCGAGCAGGACGGAAGAACTGGGACCAGCTACTACCCCACCTAATGTTCTCAATCCGAGAAGAACCACAGGGTTTTCCACTTTCGAACTCCTCTACGGGAGGAGGCCACACGGCCTACTGGACCTCGCCAAGGAGGTGTGGGAAGCCCAACCGACCCCCTTACGCAGCGTGGTAGAGCACGTGGAGACGATGAGGGAGCGGATGACAGCCATATGGCCAGTCGTGAGGGAACATATGGAGAAGGCCCAATGCACCCAAGCCTAGGTCTACAATCGGGGAGCCCAGCCCCGAGAATTCCAGGTGGGAGACAGGGTGTTGGTCTTGATCCCCACGGCCAAAAGTAAGTTCCTGGCAACATGGCACGGGCCCTACGAGATGATCGAGAAGCTGGGACCTGTCAATTACCGCGTACGGCAGCCCGGAAGACGGAAACCCCAACAGATTTACCACGTGAACCTGTTGAAGAAATGGCACGAGAGGACAGCCTTGGCCGTGTTATGGTTGGGACCCAGGACGCCAACGGTGGTGGTCCCGGTCCTGAGCAATGAGGACCTCGACCCTGCCCAGAAGCAAGAGCTCAGGGAGCTCGTCGATCGGGAACATGGTGGTGTTCTCCAAGAAGTCGGGCCGCATGACCCTCATTGAACACCACATCCGTACCCGTCCTTATCCAATTCTGAGGTGCATATTGAAGATATTGGAAGAACTGTCCACATTTACTTTACGTCAGCCAACAAGATGAGTAGGCCTAAAGAACAGCAAAAGCACTGGCCTATGTCAATCTACTATCCCCCATAGTACAAAGGTGTCCCAGACTATGTTTGGAATATTTTATTCTATTCTGTGCGAGAACTAAATATTCCAAACATAGTCTGGGACAGTTGTGGGATGCGATAGATCCCAAATTAATACAACCACTAGCTTAAAAAAAAACATTTTTTACGCAATGTGGATGACGCAACAGATCAGAACATTTAGCTTAAAATGTTGATATGAACTATTAGGCTATTTCTTCACATTATACGCACAGCAATGCACACGGTAGTAGGCTATAAGCGCAAATGATCAATTAGTGGAAAACACCGTTATGAAAACTGACCACAAATGCAATTATGCATGTAATGCTTTTATTATAAAGGTGCATTTTTATGGTGAAAATGATCTTCTCCAAACTTGAAACTCACGCACTACTTATGTATGCCAGTTAGGCTCTACACCCCTTGTAAAGCGGATTAATGTGCTTAATTTTAAGAAGTTATTTGGCCACTTTAGTTGTGATACAAACCTTATTAAAACATATAGGCCTATGAGCTAGGCTATATGAGGTGTGCGACTATGATTCGAAAAAGTTTCAAAAAGAGGCATTGTTTCTTAAGCTGGGCATCATTCACAAGTGATAATATATAATTCACAAGTGATAGACTAATATTGTCACCCATCAGACTATTCTTGATTTAATCTTGTCTTTACATATACTAAATAATATGTGTGAAATTGTTTTTGATTTAGAATGGACCATTATCAGAAATCTGATCCTCCTTTTTTCAGTAGAGGCCATCACTCTGTTTTCTCACACAATTGCATAGCCTATTGAAATGTTGCGCAACATGAGCTCATGGGCTCTCATGAAGGGTTTGATTAGATTTTCGAATACATTTGCATTGGTGTCAGTGATTAGAGAGACAATAGAGTGTTGAGTACCAGGCAGTTAGTAAGTTTGGTGGACTACTAATGACCATCAGCAGCATCAGAGCTTGGAGAAGCCTAATTACCGTGACTAAGCGGTCACGTGGAATTTGACTGCCTTCATGACTCATGACCGCCGGTGTGGCGGTAATGCGGTCACAGCGACAGCCCTAGCCATAACACATGCGTTATTCCAAAAGCAGACTTTGATCGATAATGCCAAAAGCCGAACTGAAGTCTAACAAAACAACTCCCACTAAGGGTTGGTAACAGGCTGATTGGTCAGTTATTTGAGCCAGTAAAGGGGGCTTTACTATTCTTTGGTAGTGGAATTACTTTTGCTTTCCTCCAGGCCTGAGGGCACACACTTTCTAGTAGGCTTAGATTGAAGATATGGCAAATAGGAGTTGCAATATCATCCACTATTATCCTCAGTAATTTTCCATCCAAGTTGTCAGACCCGGGTGGCTTGTCATTGTTGATAGACAACAATAATGTTTTCACCTCTTCCACACTCAAAATGACAATGCTTATCTTTCATAATTTTATCAGTTATAATTGGATGTGTAGTGTCAGCGTTTGTTGCTGGCATGTAATGCCAAAGTTTGCTAATCTTGCTATTGAAAAAATCATTAAAGTAATTGGCAATATCAGTGGGTTTTGTGACGAATGAGCCATCTGTTTTAATGAATGATGGAGCCAAGTTTGCCTTTTTGTCCAAAATTTAATTTAAGGTGCTCCAAAGCTTTTTACTATCATTCTTTATATACTTTTGTCTGTGTTTCATAGTATAGTTTCTTCTTTTAATTCTGTTTAGTAATATGATTTCTCAATTTGCAGTATGTTTGCCAGTCGGTTGTGCAGCCAGACTTATTTGCCATTACTTTTGCCTCGTCGCTCTCAGCCCGACAATTTTTTAATTCTTCACTCAAACTCCAGGCATTTAAGTTTTTACAGTCATTGTCTTAATGCGGGCATGCTTATTAGTAACTGGAATAAGCAATTTTATAAATGTGTCAAGTGGAGCGTCTGGTTGCTCCTCATTACACACCACAGACCAGCAAATATTCTTTACATCATCAACATAAGAATCACTACACATTGTATGACCTCTTGTACACTACTAGGCACAGCCTTTGAAACATTGGTTTTCCTAGATATGGCTACTTTATTGTGATCACTACATCCGATGGATTTGAATACTGCTTTAAAGCAAATTTCTACAGCATTAGTAAAGATGTGATCAATATATGTTGACGATTTCATTCCTGTGCTGTTTGTAACTACCCTGGTAGGTTGACTGATAATCTGAACCAGGCTGCAAGCACTGGTTACAGTTTGAAGCTTTTTCTTGAGTGAGCAACTTAATGAAAGCCAGTCAATATTTAAATCACCCAGAAAATCTACCTCTCTGTTGATATCACATACATTATCAAGCGTTTCACACATATTATCCAGATACTATTAGCACTTGGTGGTCTATAGCAGCTTCCCACAAGAATGGGCTTTAGGTTAAGCTGTAGCCATATTACTTCAACAGTATTTAACGTGAGATCCTCTCTAAGCTTTAAAGAAATGTGGTTCAGAATATAAACAGCAACACCTCCACCATTGACATTTTTGTATTTTCCGTAAATGTTATAACCATGTATTTCTACCACTGTATCATCAAATGTATTATTTAAGTGAGTTTCAGAGATATGAATTCCATCTGTTACTAGCAAGTTATTGATTTCATGAACCATGTTTCTTAGGTTACATATGCTAATGTGGGCTCATTATGTTTGAGCTGAGTGGACTTCCTACTAGGGCACACCACCTCAGTGCTAGCAGTAGAACTCTGGTTCATAGGCACATGATTACTGCATACAATAACTGTAGGATCAACAGAGGCATTCAGGGCAGTTAGAGGGACATTGTGTCTGCAAACGCCACTGGGATAATGTACATTTGCTGCAGCATTATGACAACTCAGCGACAAAATGGTAGGGCTTAACTGAGCTGGGCTTGGGTCATCGATAAGTCATTGTCTCAGTGCATCCTTGAAATGCATGGACAGAGTCCAGGAGCCAAGATGATTCAGATGGACATCATTCCTGTAGAGCATTTTCTGTTTTTCATTTTCTCTAAATCTAAAAGGCACAAACTAGATTTGAGTCATTGTAATAAGTGATTAAATGCTATTACTCCAACCTTGTGAAAGTAACAAACTGACACGTTTTCATTTGTCAAAAACAACTTTATTTCAAGAGTGCCTTTGATTTGACGGCCTTCACATGCACAGTTTGGGGCGGGGCGACCGTAAGACCCAATGACGTTTCTGTGCATTCACTTAGCTAGCCAATGTCGCCATTGCATCGCCTACAAGTGTGATCAGGGATTTCTATTGGAGAAGCAGTTTCTACCCATCTTCATACTGTACTGTCTTTGGTGCACCTTTAAAATCATCATGTCTCAGGAGACACCAACTGGGAGGAGGTAAATGTTGACCCAAACCAGTAACACAGGGTCAGGGGTTCTATTCTCAAAGCGTTTCAAAGTAGGAGTGCTGATCTAGGATAAGTTTAGCTTTTTCAATTATAATGAATGGACAGGAGTGATCTGATCCTAGATTAGCACTCATCCAAGATGCTTTATGAAAACGGGCCCAGATACATTCCCATCTGCCTAATGGGTCAGGATAGGGTTGTTGTAGGAGGCAGGAAATAGAGCTGATCGGCAGGTTTAATACATCCTCTAATATGAATGACATCCATTTTTAAAAAAGTACTTTATTACAACAAATTATTTGCTGCATTATATAGATAGTCAAAGACGTAATAGGTTACTTCAATATTCTAACATCAGTACAGATAGAAGACAGTGGCCCAAATATCCTGTAAGTCATTGTTAAACAATTGAATAAGAACTCATTGTTCAGAATTCCAAATGTGTGCTCTGTGCTAAATACAGCAGTGAGGGAGTTTGATTAGGCTGAACCGCGGTGCACCGGGCTATGGCCTGTCATGTGATTGGCTCACACCCGTGAGGCAGCATGGTCTCAAACTGATGCAATCACTTTTCACCTGGTGCAAACTCCACCCACCCGGGCCAGCATAATAAAATTCCCTCATTGTAACAGCGAATAGGCATCCAAAAACAGTGAGCACCAAAATGAGCTTACAAATCAGATAGTGAATGATGCTCTACACTCCACACACACATTGTTACTTTCCTCAGCTACAAAACCAAATAACGTTGCTCAAACAGAAGGGGGAAGTAACAAAGTCACTGACACAACCAAAACGAAACAGGCAGGGTTTTAGGAGGGGTTCTGAAAGACACTCGTTGGGGTATCCACTGAAAGTTGACTAGTCACAACAACTGGAACGTAAATGACAACCACCCCGAGCACCCACTAAATTTGCCCAAGAAGAGGCCAACACAAGAAAAACCCACACCAAACTTAAAAGACAGGAAGCAAACCAAAAGGTTGAGTAAAACAAATACAGGGAAGATCAGACAAATGAAAATTTTTCTATAAATGAAATAGGGAGAGCCAACTAAAAAGGTGTTGACCGGACATCCACATTCAAGACAACTGAAGCACTGGGCCAGCCACTCTTAAATAGCATAAGGGCCAGCACAGGTGTAACACATACTGACTAACGAGGTGACACAAATCAGTGCGTCCAATGTGCTAAAGCGCTATACATCCTCAAGTCCAACCTAAAAAAAACTTTAACACACAACTACATTTGTTTTGTTGTCAAGTGGCAGAAAATATAATTATTATTTACAAGTTGGATGTAACAAGAAATTCACGTGAGTAATCATTTGTTGTTCTCACTTCAGGCTGAAGCTTTTGTGTGAGTGCTCATATGAGACTTCAAGCTTCCTTTATAACCAAAGCATTTGTCACATTATTTGCACTGGTAAGATTTCTCCCCTTTGTGAACACGCTGATGAAGTCTTAAATAGCTTAATGCGATGTAACCTTTCTTGCATACAGGACAGATATATGGTCTCTCTCCTGTATGAGCTCTCATATGCAATGTCAATTCTATCTTCTGGTTGAAGGCTTTGTCACAGTCTTTGCACTGATATGGTCTCTCCCCTGTATGTATCCTTGAATGAACGGTCAAGTGTCCCTTCTGGTTAAACATTTTGCCACATTGTTTGCACTGATAGGGATTCTCTCCTGTGTGTACCCTTGTATGGATGGTCAAGTTGCTCTTCTGGTTAAACCTTTTGCCACATTGTTTGCACTGATAGGGGTTCTCTCCTGTGTGTGTCCTTGAATGGATGGTCAAGTGTCCCTTACGTGTGAAGCTGTTGCCACATTGTTTACACTGATATGGCTTCTCCACTGCAGCAGAGCAGTCTGGATGAACTGAGTGGGGCTGATTACTGGTTGGTTCTGGTACTCTGTGGCCCTCTCCATCAGGTTCCGTTTTGATCTCCTCAGTTATGATGATAGGTAGAGAGCTCCTCTCTCCATCATCCACAGTTTGGTTTTGGTACAGATGTGAGGGCTGAGGTGGGTCCTCCTGACTGAGTCTGAGCTCCTGTTGTTCCTCTTTAATCTGTGTGGGTTCTGGGTCCTCCTGCTCCAGACTGGGGCTCCACTCCTGCTCACAGTTCTGCTGCTCAGGGGGAACAGAGGGAGTGAGTAGCTGGAAGTCTGGAGGGGAAAAAACATTCAGTCAATATTGACTTCTAAATACAATACCTGTAATTTTGTTTGGTAGACCTCTCTGCACTCAAAAATAAAACTATTTTTGTTGACTAGTCTACACTACAGCACGGAAAAGGCTATACTGACACTCCTGACCTACAAAAATATTTAATTTCAGAATTAGTTAAAATTTGGTTAAGTTTATCGTTAGGGTTAAGGTAAGGGTCAGTTTTAGATTTTGGTTAGTTGTTTACCGGACAGTGGTAGGGCTGGGCGGTATACCGTATATTACTATATACCGGTATTGATGCACGGACCGGTTTGCGGTTTTACTTTACCTTCTATAACGGTATTTGAATGTTTGGTTTGTTAAATGTGATACGCTGTGTGTAATGTCCACTTTTATAGTTTACTCCCCTACTTCAGTCACCGCTCTCTCATGCCGCTTTCCACACAGACCTAGCCCCACCCCCTTTCACTCAGAGTGCATTTGTTGTTGCTCGACCAAGGGACACTTGCATTCAGTCTGCATGTTCAATGCAGCACATGCAACAATGTTGATAACTACGATGCTGTTTCCACATGCTTCTTAATATAAATCCACAAACGTTCTATAATTACACTATTAGTTTGTGTTTCTTACATCTAAAAATTGCTAGTTTGTCTTTTCTTAGCTGCTAATCGCTAGTTATCTGGCTAGCTAGCTAATAAATGTACTGAGTCAGAGCAAACTTAGCTAGCTATACAGCCTGATACCAGTGATGGTGTAGGCCTAAATCAGCATGCTGTTTGTGCAACAGTATCTTCTAAATCAAAGAGGAATAGGCAAAGCTTGAATATGTTAGCTACATGAAGTAGCTAAGAGAGAGATTATAGGGTACCCAAGGAAACACTGACCATCACTTTGGTTCCTACCCTGTCACTAACTCCTCCTTGGTATTTTTGTTTGAATACAGTGTTTGACATGACACAAAGTGTCCACTATTATCTTCTAGCTATAGAATTAGAATAATCATTATTTTTTCCATGATTCCAACAATTCACCCAAGTGTTGCTCTAAATCGCTAAGGTTATTTTATTTTATTTTACCTTTATTAAACTAGGCAAGTCAGGTTAAGAACAAATTCTTATTTTTAATGACGGCCTAGGAACAGTGGGTTAACTTCCTTGTTCAGGGGCAGAAAGACAGATTTTTTTACCTTGTCAGCTCTGGGATTCGATCTTGCAACCGTTGTTACTAGTCCAACGCTCTAACCACTGGGCTACCTCGATTTTTTTTGCCCATATCGTGCAGCCCTACGTGGCAGTGTGGAAATAATCTCAAATGAGTGCAGGAAATTATTTTGAGTTTAAGTTTAATTGAACAGTATAAAACAATTAGAATGAGTAAGACCCATTGAAATAACTTAGAATGGATGTGTTGCCACCGTAGGGTCAAGCACTACTCAAAGCAAATGTCTAACTTTTATTATTCAAAAACATAAAGTACCGTCAAATACTGTCAACATTTAGAAAAATACTGTGATATGATATTTTGTTCATATCACTCAGCCCTAGTATTTTGTTTAAAAAAGTACTTATAAAAAGAAGCTGTTACCATGTTCCAACGCATACTATATAGTTTCTGTTTCATAATTGTAACAAAGGCACTCCACAAATAAAATGTATTTAACAGTGGAATTTGTGTTTACATATAGCCTACATCAACTAATGAAAATGCTATTTTGTTACTTGGAATCAGGGAACAAATATTTACCAATGTTACCAAACACCATGAACACAATCAAATGATTATTTCAGTGATAGCATATGAAATGTATTAATTACACTGTTAGAATTTTGCAGTCACAATGACTGCTCATTTGCATAAAGGGGGTCCCTCTAGGCCCAGCGGTTCTAGTGTTTAGTATATTTAAAACCAAATACTTTTACTCAAGTAGTACTATATTTTACTAGGATTTTCACTTTTACCTGAGTCATTTTCTATTATGGTATATTTACTTTTACTCATGTATGACAATTTAGTACTTTTTCCACCAATGCTCAGACTCATCCTCTAGCTTGAAAACAGAAATCCAAACTCTTGCGGTACTGTAGCTCCATGTAAAGTAGTTGAGCAGCATGGTAAAAACCCGAAGAAAAAACACCAATCAAAACCGTCTAACCCACAGCAGAGCGCTTTTGACGTACCCACTTCATTATACTCGCCCTTAATCCAGTCGCCATATTGGGATGAGGCTACACCCTTCACCTCCCCTTTGGCATATCACAACGTGCCACATTAATCTAATCTATTGGTCTACAAATCAAATCTCGTACAACAACTGTATTTCACTACAAACCTGCTATGTGTGACGTTCTCTCTGGTTTGGTAGCCATGTCCAACAGCCTCCGTAGACGCTCGTTCTCCTCTGCTGAACGGAAGATTTCTTCCTGATACTCCGCTATGGTCTTCTCCACGACCCCGAATATCTCCACAGCAGCCGCGGATAAACGCTCGGTGACGAATACATTCAACAACTGTAGTTTCGACATATTGGAAATGGTTATGAAAGTGTAGCTGCTCGTTTTGTCAAATGAATATTGGCTGAAACCTTTCTCTAATAATCTGTTTAGCGACCTTTGAACAACAATTTCTATTATTTAAAAAAAACAAACAATTGATAGCGTTCTCCTTTCACAAAAGCTGGTCAGTAGAAAAAAAATACTGCATTACATTAGCGCCACCTGCTGTTTTGGAGCCTTTCATGGAAAACCAGTTATTGGATCCAACCCATTACCTGGACAAAGCAGAGTTTGCCCTCAGTTTCAATGTGGGTCCCAAGACGCCGTTTTATTCATGCCTTTGCCTTGTCTGTTAGTACCTTCTAATTAAAGTTGCAATAGAGCCCCACAGTGGAGGTATCATAATACCCATAAAATCTATTGGTCAAACAGGGAAATGTTTCCAATCGTTTTTCCACCATTCATTTTACCCATAGGGAATTGTAGTTCTTTATGAAAGCCACATTAGTAGCTAATTAGTGTTTCATTTTTGTGGAGTAAATACAGGTGAATATTTATATATATATATAATACCAGTCAAAAGTTTGAACACACCTACTCATTCAAGGGTTTTTCTTTATTTTTACTATTTTCTACATTGTAGAATAATAGTGGAGACATGGACTCATGTAGTAACCAAAAAAGTTTTAAACAAATCAAAATATATTTGAGATTATTCAAAGTAGCCACACTTTGCCTTGATGACAGCTTTGCACACTCTTGGCATCACCAGGCCCAGCAAATCAGAATTAGTTTTCCCCCACAAAAGGGCTTTATTACAGACAGAAATACTCCTCAGGTTCATCAGCTGTCCAGGTGGCGGGTCTCAGATGATCCCACAGGTGAAGAAGCTGGATGTGGATGTCCTTGGCTGGCTTGGTTTCACATGTTCTGCGATTGTGAGGCTGGTTGGATGTACTGCCAAATTCTCTAAATAGACGTTGGAGTTGGCTTATGGTAGAGAAATTAACATTGAATTCTCTGGCAACAGCTCTGGTGGACATTCCTGTAGTCAACATGCCAATTGCACGCTCTGTCAACTTGAGACATCTGTGGCGTTGTGTGAGAAACTGCACATTTTAGTGGACTTTTATTTTCTCCAGCACAAGGTGCACCTGTGTAATGATCATGCTGTTTAATCAGCTTCTTTATATGCAACACCTGTCAGGTGGATGGATTATCTTGGCAAAGGAGAAATGCTCACGAACAGGGATGTAAACAAATTTGTGCACAACATTTGAGGGAAATAACCTTTCAAGGATCTTTAATTTCAGCTCATGAAACATGGGACCAACACTTTACATTTTGCATTTAGATTTTTTTCAGTATAGATAACCACCAACTGTAGTTACGTGTACAATGCACATTACCCTCCTTACAAGTTAAAAAAAACTAGCATATAATAGCATAATGAATGTTGTGACATCTTTATTGAAAAATGTTTCTTTATAAACATCGCATGCCACAGATTTAGGACCTGAATGTAGAAATCTTGGTCTGCTGGCCAGTGCCCAAAATCCTTATGTTATATCCCTGCATGTCAGTACCTTTCAGACAATCCCCCTATCACTGTTGGTCCTCTTCAGTGACCTTATGGCTGAAGGTTTTAACTTTCCTCTTGAGAATTAGAATCAGAAGTGGTTGTATAGCTCATTGCAATACTTCACCTCTTCTGGCAAATAGTAACCTAGACTGCCCTGATCATCTAGTTGAGCATTCCAGATAATTCCTCCATCCCAGCAGAAATGTCCCATCCACATAGTAGGATTTTAGATGTGAAGATAGACCAAAGCCCAGTCTATTTTACTGTTACTATAGTCAAGTCTGTGGGTTATGGTATTTTAATGTAGCTGTTATCATTTCACTAATCAATTTAGCTAGCTGGTAAAAGTAACATTTGTTGTCTTTCAGGTGGATGGACCGGAAACCCAGTGACAACACTTGGGTCTGCAGCTGCCATTTTCCGGTGGGAAAGAGAAAAGGCCCTGTATTTACCAGAAAAGGTAGATCATCCACCATGGCAGAAGAGGAAGATCCAGACTGTTGATTGGGAAACAAGAACAAACAATGAGGCATGAGGATTGGGTGTTGAGTATGAGAAACAATTTGTTTTCTGTCCAGATAAAGATGGTGATACAGCATTGAAAAATATCTACCACTGACCATGTCTCTTTGTTTTCCAGTCCAACAGGAGTGCATCCCTCAGTCCATCCAGTGCGTGGACATCCCGTGCCAGTGTGATCTGGTTGTGGAGACTACGTCAGAACAAGCCTGTAGACAGACAGGTCAGTAACTCATCAAATATGATACAATATTGTGTAAAACAGTGAATTTGTAGATGCATCAATTTGACTTTGTGTCCACTTTTCCCCATGTTAAACACATAGACATGATATGCGGAACATCAGGCTCACCCCACGAGAAGCAGTGCATGATTAACGCCACCCTCAGCAAGGAGATCTGCTGGAAGTGATGTACTCTCTCACTCTGGGGGTAAGACATCATTTAAACATCACAGATATAAATTCCCACTGTGCCCATGATGAAATGCAACTGTGAATTGTGCTGTACTACTGAATGAAACAGGAAATGCACTCAGACCAGCCTTTGATTGAACTTACGTTGACTACATTACTTTAGTTGGCTGCTTTGAGCAAAACTTGTACGGAATACAGAAAGTATTCAGACCCCTTGACTTTTTCCACATTTTGTTACGTTACAGCCATATTCTAAAATGGATTTTTTTTAAATAATCCCCCTCAATCTACACACAATAGCCCATAATGACAAAGCAAAAACAGGTTTGTAAACATTTTAGAAATATCACATTTACATAATTATTCAGACACATTATTCAGTACTTTGCTGAAGCACCTTTGGCAGCGATTACAGTCTCGAGTTATCTTGGGTATGAAGCTTGGCACACCTGTATTTAGGGAGTTTCTCCCATTCTTCTCTGCAGATCATCACTGAAAAACATCCCCACAGCATGATGCTGTCACCACCATTCTTCACCGTAGGGATGGTGCCAGGTTTCCTACAGACGTGACGCTTGGCATTCAGGCCAAAGAGGTCAATCTTGGTTTCATCAGACCAGAGAATCTTGTTTCTCATGGTCTGAGAGTCCTTTAGGTGCCTTTTGGCAAACTCCAAGCGGGCTGTCATGTGCCTTTTACAGAGGAGTGGCTTCTGTCTGGCCACATAAAGGCATGATTGGTGGAGTGCTGCAGAGATGGTTGTTCTTCCTGAAGATTTTCCCATCTCCACAGAGGAACTCTGGAGCTCTGTCAGAGTGACCATTGGCTTCTTGGTCACCTCCCTGACCAAGGCCCTTCTCCCCCGTTACTCAGTTTGGCTGAGCGGCCAGCTATAGGAAGAGTCTTGGTGATTTCAAACTTCTTCCATTTTAAGAATGATGGAGGCCACTGTGTTCTTGGGGACCTTAAATGCTGCAGAAAGTTTTTGGTACCCTTCCCCAGATCTGTGCCTCGACACAATCCTATCTCGGAGCTCTACGGACAATTCCTTCAACCTCATGGCTTGGTTTTCCCTCTGACATGCACTGTCAACTGTGGGACCTTATATAGACAGGTGTGTGCCTTTCCAAATCATGTCCAATCAATTGAATTTACCACATGTGGACTCCAATCAAGTTGTAGAAACATCTCAAGGATGATCAATAAAACAGAATGCAATTTGCAAAAGTGTCTAAAAACCTGATTTCGCGGTGTCATTATCAGGTATTGTGTGTAGATTGAGGAGGAAAAATGTAATTTCATCAATTTTAGAGTAAGACTGTAACATGTCAAAATGTGGAAAAAGGGAAGGGGTCTGAATACTTTCCAAATGCACTATATGCCCCTCTGTGGCTGCGGGTGAGATGGGGTGTTTTTCCCCCAAGTGTGTGCTGTGCCCGGCCAGGACCTTGGACACTTACATTATACAGACACAGGCAATACGACAGTCTGATTGGCTATTCGTTTGCTATAGTGAGCTCTGGGACAGAGCCTACAGAGCCTAAAGACTCTCACATTGGATTGTGGACACTATTACTACAGTATATTGGCTGGACAGCCGGCCTCTGACCTCTGCTGTAGTAGCGTATTCTACTAGAGGAGTAGCTACATGGTGGGCCCTGTTCTGAGGAGTTTCTCCTCAATTACATTTTCACCTCGGCCAGTTGGGCATCGTATAGCACCTTTTCTAGGTACTATCAAGTCAATGTTACTCCACCAATAAGGTCAGGATGGCTGTGCTGGGTGTTACCTCCGCTTCCCTGAGTGGGGACGGAGTGACACAGCATCTAAGACTGCCCTGACCTCAGTTCTATGGGACTTTGTTCTCTGTCTGGCCCTTGCAGAGTTCACCGATTAATCTGGTATTGTGATACCATATTGGAGTGATCCAATATAGTGCAACATAACGAAGGTTACGTATGTAACCAAGGTTATGTGAGCTACCGGATCACTCCAATCCTCTTTGTCGGTGATCTACGGCACCTCGAAAAAGGACATGAGGTGGAAGTAGTGCGGCGGCAGCTATTTAAGGGGTTTCGCCGCAGCCTCAGCACTACCCGGTACAAATCTGAAATCCTTACTCAGAATGTGTCCTGCTGTGCGGAGGGATACCTTATTGAAGGATACCATATTGGAATGATCCAATAGCTCACATAACCGTGGTTACGTACGTAACCTTCGTTCTTCCTGACACTGCTATGTTCTTCTCCACGGCCCCGAATATCTCCACAGCAGCCGCCGAGAAACGCTCGGTGACGAACATATTCAACAACTGTAGTTTGCACGTATTGATGATGGTTATGAATGATGATACATTTTTTATGTCCATTACAGGGCGTTCCAGGAATGCCCCATAGAAGCCGCCGCTAGAGATTTTTCAATTAACCTGTTCTTGGCAGCGAAACATGTTTTGTATCGAGTGAGATGTGCCTCTTGCATGTGTGTAGATCTTTGTTTTGGTTGTACTGCGTTACGCGCTGTCATCTACTTCTACAAGTGGCCGTTGACGCTTCGCATAGAAATGACTAGTTCCTGAAAAAATGCTGGAAAATGTTAGATGTGTGGCAGCTAAAATGGCGAGGAACCTCCTCGCAGGGTACAAAACATGGATTTAATATCTTTCTGAGTTTTCTTGTTTTTGTAGAACCACCTGCAAATGGAATCGAGAACTAAGAAATTATCGCCAAGAACAGGTTAGTTAAAAAATCTATGGTGGTGGTTTGTGTGTGGCTTTCCTGTAACGGCCAGTAATGGACACCAAAAACCTTGAGGTGAGGAGGAGGATTATTTAAGATACTGTTTGAAAGTTTTCTGATGTTTTTGGAAGATGGGCAGGGACTCTGCTGTCCTAGCTTCAGGGAGAAGCTGGTTCTACCATTGGTGTGCCAGAACAGAGAAGAACTTGGGCTGAGTGGGAGCTGCCCTCCCGTAGGGGTGGGAAGGCAAAGAGACCTGAGGTGTCAGAACGGAGTGCTCGGGTTGGGGTGTAGGGTTTGAGCATAGCCTGAAGTTCCTCTTGTTGTTCCGTAGGTAAGCACCATGGTCTTGTAGTGGATGGGAGCTTCGATTGGAAGCCCCAGTGGAGTGTGCGGAGGAGCGGGGTGACATGAGAGAACTTGGGAAGGTTGAAAACCAGGCGGGCTGCAACGTTCTGGATAAGTTGCAGGGGTTTGATGGCACGAGTGGGGAGCCCAGCCAACAGCGAGTCGCAGTAGTCCAGACGGGAGAGGACGAGTTCCTGGATTAGGACCTGCACCGCTTCCTGTGTGAGGTAGGGTCGTATTCTACGGATGTTGAAGAGCATGAACCTGCAGGAGCGTGTCACTGCTTCAGTGTTTGCAGAGAACGGCAGGGTGTTGTCCAGGGTCACGCCAAGGTTCTTTACACTCTGGGAGGGGGACACTGTGGAGTTGTCAACTGTGATGGAGAGGTCTTTGAGCAGGCAGGCCTTCCCCGGGAGGAAGAGCAGTTTTGTCTTGTTGAGCTTGAGGTGCTGGGCCAACATCCATGTTGAGATATCTGCCAGGCACGCAGAGATGCGTGTCGCCACCTGGGTGTCAGAAGGGGGACAGGAGAAAAGTAGTTGAGTGTCATCCGCATAGCAATGATAGGAGAGACCATGTGAGGATATGATGGAACCGGGTGATTTGGTGTATAGTGACAAAATTACATACTCTGTTATGCACATCATTTGTATACGCCTTAAACCTGTACATTTCCACTGTCTATTTCTATCATGTAAAAAGAAGCCAGTGTTTTTCCTCTCTTGTTTCTGAGTAACTTAGTCACGTGGCCAAAGACAAAAGGGCCGTCTGAGTGACTCGTCTTTTGGTCCATCCTGTTCTTTTCCTCCATCCTGTTCTTTTCCTATCTTTCAAGGGCACAGCTGTGTGGAGATATGAAGAGAACAGAGGCTAGCTTGAGCAGAAGCGACAATTCTATCAGCAGAAAGGAGTAACAAAACTGGCATTATCACTTGTTTGTACGCTATGCTCCCACCATGATCTCACACCCCTGCTAAAATGCCATATAGACAAAAGAGGTTGTATTTTCCTATAAAGGCTGAGAACCAACTGTTGTTTGTTGGGCTCTTGACTGTTGCACCTGCTCCATTATTGCAAATCTTATAATAAAATAAGTTGTTTTGAGGAATCTACAGTCTCTGTCTTCCTTTCTGGTTAGAATTTCTACGACAATAGAGAGAAGAGGAGAGGGCCTAGAACTGAGCCCTGGGGGACACCAGTAGTGAGGGTACATGGTGCAGACACAGATCCTCTCCACGTCACCTGGTAAGAGCGGCCTGCCAGGTAGGATGCAATCCAAGGGTGTGCGAAGCCTGAGACACCCAGCCCTGAGAGGGTGGGGAGGAGGATCTGATGATTCACAGTGTCGAAGGCAGTGGAGAGAGAGTCAGCTTTGGCAGTGCGGGGAGACTCCATGACACAGAGAAGAGCAGTCTCGGTTAAGTGACCCGTCTTGAAGCCTGACTGGTTAGGGTCAAGAAGATCATTCTGAGAGAGATGACAAGAAAGTTGATCAGAGAACGCACGCTCAAGTGTTATGGAAAGAAAAGAAAGAAGAGATACAGGTCTATAGTTTTTGACGTCAGATGAGTCGAGTGTTGGTTTCTTGAGGAGGTCACCAACTCAGGCCATTTTGCAGTCAGAAGGGACGCAGCCAGTGGTCAGGGATGAGTTGATGAGGGAAGTGAGGAATGGGAGAAGGTCTCCAGAGATGGTCTGAAGAAGGGGATGGGGTCGAGCAGGCAGGTTCAGGCGGCCATACCTCACAAGTCGCAGGATGTCATCTGGAGAGAGAGGGGAGAAAGAGGTCAAGGCATAGGGTAGTTCTGTGTGAGTGAGACCAATAGCCTGAGTGAATGAGTAGCGGATGTCGTCAACCTTTTTTTCAAAGTGGTTGACAAAGTCGTCCGTAGAGAGGAAGGGTGAGGGAGAGAGGGAGGGAGGAGAAGGTGAAAAATAGTTTCCGAGGGTTAGAGGCAGAAACTTGAAATTTAGAGTGGTAGAAAGTGGCTTTAGCAGTGGATACAGAGGAAGAGAAGGTAGATCGGAGGGAGTGAAAGGATGATAGGTCCTTCGGAAGTTTAGTTTTCCTACATTTTTGCTAAGCTGGCTGCAGTCCTGTTCTGTAAGCTCACAATGAGTCACTCAGCCACGGAGCAGGAGGGCAGGGCCGACACGGCCGGGAGGAAAGGGGACAGTGTGAGTCATAGGATGCGGAAAGGGAGGAGAGGGGGTCATAAAGGCAGAATCAGGAGGGAGGAGGGAGAAGGATTTAGCAGAAGGGAGAGATGATAGGATAGAAGAGGAGAGAGTAGTGGGATAGAGTGCGAAGATTGCGATGGCTCATGACCATCTGGGTAGGGGCTGAGTGGTTAGGGTTGGAGAACATACTCTTTCATATCCTGAAAGAAAGAAATTCTCACTACAATACATTTTAATAGAAAGTTAGTAAAAATAGATAAGATCTTGCTACCATGGAAAGGAAAATACCTGTCTATTTGTGGAAAAGTCCCGTGATTAACTCTTTAGTCATGTCCCAGTTTACTTATTTGCTTATGGCCTTGCCTACACCTAGTGACTTGTTTAAATTATATGAGCAAAAAATATTAAATTTTATTTGGAATGATAAACCAGACAAAATTAAACAGGCCTATTTATATAATGAATATGAACTCGGAGGGCAGAAATTATTAAATATTAAAGCATTAGACCTCTCACTAAAGGCTTCAGTCATACAAAGTTATACTTAAATCCGTACTGGTTCTCCAGCAGATTAGTAAGAATGTCTCGCCCCATGTTCAAGAATGGCCTTTTCCCCTTTATTCAGATTTCAACCGCTCACTTTCGGTTATTTAAAAATTAAATCTCCAAAATATCGCTATTTTTAAAACAAGCTATAGAAAGTTGGTTGCAATTTCAGTTTAATCCACCAGAAAAGACAGAACAAATATTACAATAAATAATGGTTCAACTTTTTTACAACTGTATATATCTTTGTAAATTAAATCATAGATAGGACTGGTGGAGTTGTCACACATGCAGCTAACACAAATATATGGAAATGTCTGCTCTACCCAAAATTACAACCAACTAATTGCAGCATTAGTGCAAAAATGGAAGAGGCAAGTGGAAGGGGGAGGAAGAAAGGAACTTGTCTGTTGGCCCTGCATTAAAGATCATAATTGGTTAAAGAAAATTGTGATAAAGAAAAAAGTATACCAGTTTCATTTAAGGACCAAAAAATTGACAGCTGTGGCATATAGATTGCAAAATAGTTGGGAAGAGATTTTTGATGTACTGATTCCATGGCACATGAACTGATACACAAAATGACGGCGGATTCAAAACAGTGTTTTTCATTTTTTATTATTATACAAAATTCTTGCAACCAATAGAATGTTATATATATATATATTACAGTACCAGTCAAACATTTGGACACACCTTTTTACTATTTTCTACATTGTAGAATAATAGTGAAGACATCAAAACTATGAAATAACACATATGGAATCATGTAGTAACCAAAAAAGTGTTAAACAAATCAAAATATATGAGATTCTTCAAAGTAGCCATCCTTTGCCTTGATGACATCCTTCCACACTCTTGGCATTCTCTCAACCAGCTTCATGAGGGAGTCACCTGGAATGCATTTCAATGAACAGGTGTTCCTAGTTAATTTGTGGAATTTCTTTCATTCTTAATGTGCTTGAGCCAATCAGTCGTGTTGTGACAAGGTAGGGGTGGTATACAGAAGATAGCCCTATTTGGTAAAATACCAAGTCCATATTATGGCAAGAACAGCTCAAATAGGCAAAGAGAAATGACAGTCCATCATTACATGAAGTTCAGTCAATACGGAAAATTTCAAGAACTTTGAACGTTTCTTCCAGTGCAGTCACAAAAACCATCAGGCGCTATGATGGAACTGGCTCTCATGAGGACTGCCACAGGAAAGGAAGACCCAGAGTTACCTCTGCTGCAGAGGATAAGTTCATTAGAGTTACCAGCCTCAGAAATTGCAGCCCAAATAAATGCTTCCGAGTTCAAGTAACAGACACATCTCAACATCAACTGTTCAGAGGAGACAGCGTGAATCAGGTCTTCATGGTCGAATTGCTGCAAAGAAACCACAACTAAAGGACACCAATAATAAGAAGAGATTTGCTTGGACCAAGAAACACGAGCAATGGACATTAGACAGGTGGAAATCTGTCCTTTGGTCTGGCAAATAGAAATCAAAACTGGATGATGTTCAGAGATAGATGGGAGGGGTTGAGTGGAGTTGAAGGGTGGGACTAAAAATAACAAGATAACTCATGTAAAATATACAGTGTCCATAAAATGTGTATAGTTTCAGAACATATGTGAAACAGCACAGTTGGAAAACATATGGCAAACAGAAATAAAAATTGGATGGTGTTCAGAGATATATGGGAGGGGTTGAGGGTAGCTGAAGGAGGGGACTAAAAACAAACAAAAGATAACTATTGTAAAATATACTGTGTCTGTAAACTGTATATAGTGTATATATAAGATGGAAGTAGAAGCCTAAGTGTTGTCCATTAGTTTACTCCAATTAGGGGAGGGATGGTAGGGTTAGAGGAAAATAATACAATTAAATATATATATAAAAAAATAAAAATAAAAATATATATATATAAACACACACACACACAAAAACATATATGGGGGATTGGAAATGATGCAATTACATTGAAAGCCACAATCTGTCTGCAATATTAAAGCTGATCTACTCCCCCACGAAAAAATGAAAACATAAAATATTTGCTGCATTATATAGTCAACAAAGACATAATAGGCTACTATAATATTCTAACATGCAGACAGAAGTACAGATAGAAGATAGTGGCCCAAATATCCTGTATGTCATTGTTAAACAATTGAATATGAACTCCTGTTGTTTAGGAATCCAAGTGTGTGCTCTGCTAGACACAGTTGTGATGACTTCCTGAAGCCAGCAGTGCAGGAGTTTGATTAGGCTGAACCGCGGTGCACCGGACTATGGCACATCATGTGACCAGGCAAAAGCGGTGAGGGAGGAGTGGCTCATGCCCGTGAGGCAGCCTGGTTTCAAAAAGGATGCAATCACTTTTCAGCCGGGCCAGCATTGTCAAATTCCCTCATTGTCCTGGCCAGTAGGTATCCAAAAAAAGTGAGAGCTAAAATGAGCTTACAAATCTGATACTGACTGATGTTTTATCACTCCTCTCACATAACTACATTTGTTTTGTTGTCAAATGCCAGGTAATAGAACATAAATTATTTACAAGTTGGATGTAACAAGAAATTCACGTGAGTAGTCATTTGTTGTTCTCACTTCAGGCTGATTCTTTTGTGTGAGTGCTCATATGAGACTTCAAGCTTCCTTTATAACCAAAGCATTTGCCACATTCTTTGCACTGGTAAGGTTTCTCCCCGGTGTGAACACGCTGATGAAGTCTTAAATAGCTTAATGCCATGTAACTTTTCTTGCATACAGGACAATTATATGGTCTCTCCCCTGTGTGAACTCTCATATGCAATATCAATTCCATCTTCTGGTTGAAGGATTTGTCACAGTCTTTGCACTGATAAGGTTTCTCCCCTGTGTGTATCCTTGAATGGATGGTCAAGCTTCCTTTCTGGTTAAACATTTTGCCACATTGTTTGCACTGATATGGATTATCTCCTGTGTGTACCCTTGTATGTCTGTCCAAGTCGCCTTTCTGGATGAAGCTTTTGTCACATTGTTTGCACAGATAAGATTTCTCTCCTGTGTGTATTTTTGAATGGATGGTCAAGTGTCCCTTACGTGTGAAGCTTTTGTCACATTGTTGACACCGATATGGCTTCTCCACTGCAGCAGAGCAGTCTGGATGAACTGAAAGGGGCTGATCACTGGTTGGTTCTGGTACTATGTAGCCCTCTCCATCAGCTTCTGTTTTGATCTCTTCAGTTATGATGATAGGTAGAATACCCCTCTCTCCGTCATCCACAGTTTGGTTTTGGTATAGATATGAGGGCTGAGGTGGGTCCTCCTGACTGAGTCTGAGCTCCTGTTGTTCCTCTTTAATCTGTGTGGGTTCTGGGTCCTCCTGCCTTAGACTGGGGCTCCACTCCTGCTTACAGTTCTGCTGCTCAGGGGGAACGGCAGGAGTCAGTACCTGGAAGTCTGGAGGGAAAAAATATATCTTAAACAGGTGCACTATGCAGAAATCGCTCAGTCATTTCTTGGTTGCTAAATAGTTTTCTAATAGTTTGCCTTATTTCAGTTTAAATGACAAAACAAGCAAGCATAGTGTAGCAAATCATTGTACCATCTAAACTGTTGTGAAATATATTCTCCATAATCAAAAATATTGTATTTTCAGCTGTTTGAAGCTGGTGTAAAAAACTGAAAGTAAAAAACTAAACTTATGAATGGGAAGCAGAGAATTAATGCGCATAGCACATATAGAACAGATCTACCGCTTCTTAGACTTGCTTTCAATGAGAATGACAGCTCTATAACTACATTTCTATGTGAATTTGGTCATTTGGCCAAAATATTACATATTCCAGCTTTAATAAAGTATCAGAAATGTTGTTTGGAAGCCCTCTCTGTGCTCAAAAATAAGACGGTTTTGTTGACTAGTCTACACTAAACAGCACAGAAAAGACTATAAGTGCACTCCTGATCTGCAAAAATGTATTTTATTTCAGAATTAGTTCAAATTAGTTTAAGTTCAGTGTTAAGGTTAATGGTTTGGTTAGGGTCAGTTTTATATTTTGGTTAGTCGTTTACGGGTCAGGAATGTCCTTAGAGCCGCTCCCCCAGCACGTGATTTATATAAAGCAATGTTGGTGAACCAGAGTTTCGTTCAAGGGTGCTTATAGCAAGAGAGGAAGGGTTTCTACAGCCACAAAGTCAAAATTGGCTAAAATGTGCTTTTTGATTAAAAAAATATATTTAACCTTTATTTAAGATTAGGCATAAAGTTAGCAGTGTGGTTACGTTACGTTTAAAATTACATTTTATGAAGAGACATTTAAGAAATAGGAGGGATTTATGACTTTGAGGCTATGGTATCTAGTGACGACCGAGGAAGAGACGAAGCTCTTTAGCATGGGAGAGGCTATACGACAAGCCTGGTGCCCAAAATTGATGACGTATGTCGTGCAGAGAGACTTGAGTGGGGATGAACGGATTCGGTTCAGTCAGTCGTCCTAATCAGCCCTCCTCAGCTAGCTAGTTCTATTTTGTAACGGGTCACCAAACAACCTATGCGAAATCACGCGACGTGATTGAGATGCTTAATATCAAAGACGTTTACAGTCACGCCACATCCTTACTGTACCCACGTAACCTGTCGAGAATTTGAAACTTGTTTGCCAAAGTTGGGACTTTTCCATTGTTGATTTTTTATGTAGACGTTGCCGCAGTTGTACATTTTCGGTGAAAGTCACTACAATAAATGTGCTTTAGCTGTCACTCTGGCCTGATATTGGCTATCTAGCTACCTCCCTCTCCCTACTGCAGGACAGCAGTGCTCGGCAATCAAGAGTGAAGGACAGACTGTGCCCTGTTTTGTTGTTGCCGGGTTGCGGCGCAAACTCTTCCGGTTGAACAGTAGACTCCATCACGGTGACACCCAGATGGTTACTACCAAAATTACACATTATTTATCGTGCAGGCTGCTATCCTACTTGAAATATAATCAAGTGGGCTGGAACAAATTGACCAAGTAGCTACCGCCAGCGACATGTGACACAGATGCACGGTGAAGCAACTTCTGCACAGTCGGAATTACAGCAACTTTGCACTGTTCATCCACAACCGCGTGGTGAGACAAAGCCGTTTTCCAACGGATCCAGTTAGGAGAACTTATTTCAAGGAGTGCTCCATAAACCACCGCCCAGCGGGCAGAGATAAGCATGCTGGACTGGGACACTTTTTATAAGTAAAACCTCAAACTGTATAGGACTCAGCGTTGTTTCCCTGTTACCAACTCAAATATATTTTACTTAAATCAGACGAAATGACCTGCAATACACTGGTATTGCATATATGTAAGCGTAACACGGCGGACCCATTTTAAATTGAGAGGCGTTTTTTCCTATTAGAACGTGTCACTGCAACCTGCCTAGCAATGTCCTGGGGCGTGGCTTACGGAGCCTCTTTGAAATAATATCAAGTAACGCAGTATTCCAATGGATCGAGTTTGTCTTCACGTTAGTTAATTGGCATATCAGAGTGATATCCAGATGGTGACCAATACCACAAGTTATTTCTCCCTCGCCCATCGATATAAACATCACTGTCTTTTACACGTTTAAACTAGCGCAATGCTGCTGTTGACAACTAGCCAGCATAAACTAGTATCACCAGAATGACTGACTGAACTAACTGAACCGAATCCATTCCTCTCCACTCGACTCTCAACTGCGCGACATACGTCATCAATTTGGGAACCAGGCGTGTTTGTATAGCCTCTTCCTTTTAACATATCACAATGTGTCACATGAGCAGGGTTGCCATGCCCGTGGTTTCCCCCGACAATTGGGTTACTTGGAAAACGATGTTGCGGGCGAATTGTTCGTGGGCTGCAGGTTTTTGGCCCACTTTTGGCCTACTCTGCACTGCGGCCACCATCGCATTTCTTTAAAAAAAAATATATATTTTACTGTGACCGGTTGCTGCTGATTATCAGGCAGTGAGGGAGGCTGTTACTGAATGAGTGGTGGGGAGGGCCGGAAGGAGGTGTGACAGAGCAGCAGTTCTTGAGTCTCGAGCGCTGCGCGAGTGGACATTTGAAATGGCAGTTATGGAACTCCCAGTAACTGTAATCCGACAACAGGTGGAAATTATAGGCAATTAGAAAGACACCCCCAATAAAGGAGTGGTTCTGCAGGTGGTGACCACACACCACTTCTCAGTTCCTATGCTTCCTGGCTGATGTTTTGGTCACTTTTGAATGCTGGCGGTGCTCTCACTCTAGTGGTAGCATGAGACGGAGTCTACAACCCACACAAGTGGCTCAGGTAGTGCAGCTCATCCAGGATGGCACATCAATGCGAGCTGTGGCAAGAAGGTTTGCTGTGTCTGTCAGCGTAGTGTCCAGAGCATGGAGGCGCTACCAGGAGACAGGCCAGTACATCAGGAGACGTGGAGGAGGCCGTAGGAGGGCAACAACCCAGCAGCAGGACCGCTACCTCCGCCTTTGTGCAAGGAGTAGCAGGAGGAGCACTGCCAGAGCCCTGCAAAATGACCTCTAGCAGGCCACAAATGTGCATGTGTCTGCTCAAACGGTCAGAAACAGACTCCATGAGGGTGGTATGAGGGCCCGACGTCCACAGGTGGGGGTTGTGCTTACAGCCCAACACCGTGCAGGACGTTTGGCATTTGCCAGAGAACACCAAGATTGGCAAATTCGCCACTGGTGCCCTGTGCTCTTCACAGATGAAAGCAGGTTCACACTGAGCACGTGACAGAGTCTGGAGATGCCGTGGAGAACGTTCTGCTGCCTGCAACATCCTCCAGCATGACCGGTTTGGCGGTGGGTCAGTCATGGTGTGGGGTGGCATTTCTTTGGGGGGCCGCACAGCCCTCCATGTGCTCGCCAGAGGTAGCCTGACTGCCATTAGGTACCGAGATGAGATCCTCAGACCCCTTGTGAGACCATATGCTGGTGCGGTTGGCCCTGGGTTCCTCCTAATGCAAGACAATGCTAGACCTCATGTGGCTGGAGTGTGTCAGCAGTTCCTGCAAGAGGAAGGCATTGATGCTATGGACTGGCCCGCCCGTTCCCCAGACCTGAATCCAATTGAGCACATCTGGGACATCATGTCTCGCTCCATCCACCAACGCCACGTTGCACCACAGACTGTCCAGGAGTTGGCGGATGCTTTAGTCCAGGTCTGGGAGGAGATCCCTCAGGAGACCATCCGCGACCTCATCAGGAGCATGCCCAGGCGTTGTAGGGAGGTCATACAGGCACGTGGAGGCCACACACACTACTGAGCCTCATTTTGACTTGTTTTAAGGACATTACATCAAAGTTGGATCAGCCTGTAGTGTTGTTTTCCACTTTAATTTTGAGTGTGACTCCAAATCCAGACCTCCATGGGTTGATAAATTTGATTTCCATTGATAATTTTTGTGTGATTTTGTTGTCAGCACATTCAACTATGTAAAGAAAAAAGTATTTAATAAGAATATTTCATTAATTCAGATCTAGGATGTGTTATTTTAGTGTTCCCTTTATTTTTTTGAGCAGTATATATATATATATATATATATCAATTGATTCTTGAAGAATAGAACTTATAAATGCCTCATGAGCTTAGTTCAACTGTCACATTCCATAAGAACCAAAAATATAAGCTTGTTTTACTCCAATGTTTCTAAAACATTGTAAATGTAAACAAACACTGTAAAGCCTCTTAACATGGTTAAAACAATATTTGTTATATCATGGATGGTCAGTCCTTTCATCCATAGCTATGTCTATTAATCTGAGAGTGGTTACATTTCTCCAGGCCCATCCCTCAGCTTTTTACCAAAACAGAGGCGGGGTGGCCGTTTTGTTATTGTTTCATCTGTGGATTTGCCCTTTAAATAGCTGCATATTATCAAGATATCAAATTGTCACCAACAAAAGGTAAACAATAGGCCTATAGCAAATGCAGCATATGGCATTCATTTTTCACATGTAAATAGCATTTTTCATTAGTGCTCAAAGCATGCCATTCCAAGAGCGCTGCATTTATTTTCCCACTCGAATCAATGAGCCCAATCAGTCCTCCATGACAACAAAATCATAAACAACATAGCAGTGCTGGCTAATAAGTCCTTAGTTTTGGGGTCATGCTCAGGAAAAACAATTTGGCTAATCTATCCTTCCATATTTCGAAGTCCTATTCTTAGAGACCAGGGTGTATAGCATTTATTGGAATGACTGGAATTCTGAAAGACTTTGGTTTTTAATGTAAAGATATAATGTAATCGTATTATTATATGTAGTAGAAAGTGAATGGTTAGAAGAAGCCGACATAACCAACCCTATAAAGTAAAATTTAACATCCATATATGGCCAGCTATGTAAACGTTAACATTGTTTTATTCTGCAATAGATGTGGCTCAACAGTTAAATAAAGGTTAAATAAAGTAAACATACATTTTTGTCTTCTTATAATGCCTCTTAAGGGGAACGTGACGGAATGTAATCACATTACATTACTGAGTTAGGGTAATCCAAAAGTTACGTTACTGATTACATTTAGGAAAGGTAACTAGTAACTGTAATGGATTACATTTAGAAAGTAACCTACCCAACCCTGCTGGCACGTAAGGACACAACTGCTAGAAAATAGCCTGAAGTTCGTCCAAGTGTGTCTTGCGCAGAGATTGTGATCCTCTGTCCAACTTTCATCACTCAAACTCTTCTGTCGGATTTATCTATAGCTATACACATGCGCAAATGGGATTGATTTACAATCATAGCAGTCAAACAAGCTAAATCGACATCCGTTGATGGAAAATTATCTGGCGAGTTTAATAAGTGCGATTTATCTTTCCTCTTGCGACATGTTAAAATTCCTCGATTACATCACGTTAGCTCGCAATAATTGTTATTTTCATGTAAAAACGAATTTTGATTCTTACGTCGTGACGTGGATATTCCTTCTTAATTCGCTCGATAACGTTATGGAAAAAGGGTTTATTGGATAAACGTGGCAACTCCTCTCTTACTGCGCCCCCAAAATTGGGGCTAGTTTTAAGGCCTTGTGGGCAGGTTTTGAGTAGTCATTGTCTAGAAATGTTAGCTAGACCTGGCAACCCTGCCCACGAATGTCTCCCTGATAAAATAATGGTTAAAAAAAATCTAAAATAAACATGAATCTAGTCTATTAGTCAAATCTCGTTACAACAACAGAATGTTGTACGAACCTGCTCTGTGTAACTTTATCTCCGGTTTGCTAACCAAATCCAACAGCCTGCGTAAACGCTCGTTCTCCTCCGCCGAACGGCAGATTTCTTCCTGATACTCTGCTACGGTTTTCTCCACGGCTCCGAATATCTCCACAGCAGCCGCCGACAAACGCTCGGTGACAAACATATTCAACATCTGTAGCTTTGACATATTAGCAATGGTTATGAAAGTCTATGTTTTCGCTTTATCAAAGAAATGTTGGTTGAAACCTCTATCTCTGATTCTGCTTAGCGTTCTTCTTCGATGAGGTTTAACGGCGGTTGGCATCCAATAAATGTTGAATTACCGCCACCAACTAGACTGGAGTATAAATCCTTTATACTTTGCATGAAAAAAGTAAAATACCCTACCATCTAACCCTACACTCATTACAACCCCACCACCCTATTCCACTATTTAAATCTATGTAGTCCTACCTCAGGCCAACAACCTGGAAGGACGGGACACCTAGTTTAGCGGCTGGTAGCAACCAGCCAACAATAATAGACCAGTGGAGGCTCCACTGGGGAGGAAGGGGAGGACCATCCTCCTCAGTGAATTTTATAAAAATTTAAATAGTAAAACATAAAAAGGTTATCCTTTTTAGATAAAACTATACTAAATATATTCACGTCACCAAATAATGTATTAATAGACACTTTTGCATTGAAGGTCTAGAGTAGCCTCAACAGCACTCTGTAGGGTATCACCATGGTGTAGTCGGAGGACAGCTAGCTCCCGTTCTCCTCTGGGTACATTGACTTCAATACAAAACCGAGGAGGCTCATGGTTCTCACCCCCTTCCATAGACTTACACAGTAATTATGACAACTTCCAGAGGACGTCCACCAACCTATCAGAGCTCTTGCAGCATGAACTGACATGTTGTCCACCCAATCAAAGGATCAGATAATTAATCTAGTACTGAAAGTATAAGCTACAGCTAGCTAGCACTGCAGTGCATAATATGTGGTGAGTAGTTCAGTCAAAAAGAGAGAAAGACAATAGTTGAACAGTTTTGAACAATTTAATTTCTTCCAAAATTAAGGAGAAGCAAAAGAGAGACTGTTATTTTCTTTGTTTCACTTGCTTAGCTAGCAAATGCAGCAAGCTAGTTTAGCCTACTCAAACAGAGGGATGTTATGTTAGCTAGCTGGCTATGACTATCCAACACAACACTGGAACTCTTCCAAGTCAAGGTAAGCTTTTGGTTTTACTCATTTATTACCACTGGGCCCCGCCGGTGTAAGTGCTGAACTGCTTACTGACTGTACACTGTAACATTACTGCATGATTGTAGCGAGTTTACTAACCTATTATTTCTATTAGCTACGTTGACTATGACGTTACTTTAGCTAATATGGTGACAATGATGTAGGCTGTGTGTAGTGGGTTATGATATGGTTTGGCTTGGAAAGTTTTTTTCTCCTGGTCACATACAGCTGATGTGTTGTGCATTGAAATCCACAAGCAAAGGGAAAAGGTGAGAGAAGGAGAGTGCATAGATGCGAGAAGGTATATAATGTGGCTGCTATGAAAGTGAACTGTGTTTCAGTGTGATCAGAGGTGTATTCATTCTGACGATTCTGTTGAAAAATGTTTCTTAAACGGATGCAGACGGAATGAAACAGGGATAAATATACCTGAATTTGTCCAATAGAAACTCTCGTTTGCAACTGTTGGACTAATGATTACACCTTAGATCAGCTAGATGCAGGCAAGAGTGTACAAGGCAGTATTGAATGTGTCACTGTCTGTCCCCTAAAATGTTTCTATTTGTGACAAATTGACACGTTTTCATTTTTGTCAAAAACAACTTTATATGGAAGGAGTGCCTTTATTTGACGGCCAGCACGTGTAACTCGGCACGAGATGACCCGATGATGTTTCTGCACATAAGCTTAGCTAGCCAAAGTCGCCATGACGTCGCCTAGAAGTGTGATCAGGGATTTCTATTGGAGAAGCAGTTTATGCCCATCTTCATACTGTACTGTCTTTGGTGCACCTTTAAATCATCATGTAAATGTTGACCCAAACCAGTAACACAGGGTCAGGGGTTCTATTCACAGAGTGTCTTACAGTAGGAGTCCTGATCTAGGATTAGTTTTGCATTTTAAATTACAGTGGTGATCTGACCCTAGATCAGCACTCATCTGAGCCTTTATGACTATGGGCTCAGTTAGTTTCCCATCTGCCTAATTGTTCAGGACAGGGTTGGGGTAAGAAGCAGGGAATTGAGCTGATAGAGGATGTATTTAATCTGCCTAATATGAACCATCACAGAAATCATGTTCAACAGAGAAAAATAGGGTTTCACTATGACATCCATTGAAAAAACGACTTTATTTAAACAAATGATTTGCTGCATTATATAGATTGTCAACAAAAATGTAATAGGCTACTTCAATATTCTAACATGCAGCCATCAGTACAGATGGAAGATATCCTGTATGTCATTGTTAAACAATTGAATAGGAACTCCTGTTGTTTAGAAATCCAAGTGTGTGCTCTGTGCTAGACACAGCGGTGAGGACTTCCTGAAGCCAGCAGTGTCCTGGAGGGTAGGTCCCTGAAACTGAGCGCTAGATTCAGTTTACCAATCTGATACTGACTGGTGATTTCCCCTCAACACACATTACTCAGTTTGTTCTGTTGTTAATTGCCAGAAAACAGAACATAATTATTTAGAAGTTGGACGTATTAAGAAATTCACAATGACAAAATATTCATTTGTTGTTTTCATTTCAGGCTATTATTGCACTCAGTGTGGTAATATCATTTATGCCCTTTAGTATGAGTGCTCATATGTGATGTTAGACGATGTTTATAACCAAAGCATTTGTCACATTCTTTGCACTGGTAAGGTTTCTGCCCAGTGTGAACACGCTGATGAAGTCTTAAATAGCTTAATGCGATGTAACCTTTCTTGCATACAGGACAGATATATGGTCTCTCTCCTGTATGAGCTCTCATATGCAATGTCAATTCTATTTTCTGGTTGAAGGCTTTGCCACAGTCTTTGCACTGATATGGTCTCTCCCCTGTATGTATCCTTGAATGAACGGTCAAGTGTCCCTTCTGGTTAAACATTTTGCCACATTGTTTGCACTCATAGGGATTCTCTCCTGTGTGTATCCTTGTATGGATGGTCAAGTCTCGCTTCTGGATGAAGCTTTTGCCACATTGTTTGCACAGATAAGGTTTCTCTCCTGTGTGTACCCTTGTATGTCTGTTCAAATCACCCTTCTGGATGAAGCTTTTGCCACACTGTTTGCACAGAAAAGGTTTCTCTCCTGTGTGTATCTTTAAATGCAAGGTTAAGTTTCCCTTACTTGTAAAGCTTTTGCCACATTGTCTACACTGATATAGTTTCTCCCCTGCAGCAGAGCAGTCTGGATGAACTGAGAGGGGCTGATCACTGGTTGGTTCTGGTACTCTGTAGCCCTCACCATCAGCTTCTGTTTTGATCTCCTCAGTTATGATGATAGGTAGAGAGCTCCTCTCTCCATCATCCACAGTTTGGTTTTGGTACAGATGTGAGGGCTGAGGTGGGTCCTCCTGACTGAGTCTGAGCTCCTGTTGTTCCTCTTTAATCTGTGTGGGTTCTGGGTCCTCCTGCCCCAGACTGGGCCCCCACTCCTGCTCACAGTTCTGATTTTCAGGGGGAACGGCAGGAGTGACTAGTTGAAAGTCTGGAGGGAAAAAATATGAAATCAATATTTTGATCTATAATCTTAATGAAATACCTGCCATTTTGTTTGAAATGCCTCTATTTTGTAATGGGTAGGTTGTTGATGCTGATTTCAATTCTGCAAAAAGAAGACAATTTTGTTAGTCTACACTACAGCATGTGTTTCAACCAATGACTGCATATAAATGGACAAAGCCATCGTTTCACATGACACCGTTCTTTCCTTTGTGAAGACTCAATAAGCTATGCAAATGACGTGGAAAGTAGCCCATTTTTGAAAGGTCTTCAGCGCAAAAACGTTATGAAAGGCATCTGGCAGAAGTACATTCAACCACAAACATCGTTTTTTTTTATACATCTTAAAATAGCCACGTTTTCATCAATTTGATGATATAATCGTCAATCCAATTCAAAAGACCAGGGACACGAACACGGAGGTAAGACATAGGAATGAGTCACTTGCACACGGTATAACGCATTTGAAGCCAAGGAAATAAATAGAGTCCATCTAACTGACGTTATTCCATTGGCCATACGTCCTTTTCACTGAGTCTTGCCCCGCTACTGGACGGACAAGTGTAGTGACTGTTTGTACCGCAAAATGGAGGAAAGCCCGTTTTCGTCAGAGATCGCATTCATTTTGGGAGATTGCAAAATATGACATTTTCATTCAAAACAGGAGAAACATTATTTCAGGTGACAATAAAACATGTTGCGTTTTGATTATTTTTCCTCAACTTGTTTCTATAACTTTTTAGCAAGTCAAGGAATGGCTAATTGTTTACAATTTGCTAGCCATCCCATTAACCAATTGCCGAAAACCAAATATTTTCCTCTTCTGTGGTTTGGTAACTTCCTGTTCTACAATGGACTCTGGCCGGACTGAAGGCGCAGAGTTTGTAAATATTCAAAGTATGCAGCATTCGTTTCGCAAGGAGCCTTCCGACGCAAGGTGCTGCTGCGATGCGGACCGTCCCTATTGAAATGTATGACATCCGGCGCAACGGACTGCAAAATTGGGCCAGAGAGGAGGCGAGAGGTTTTACTCTGTCCTAAATCTGTCCGTGAAAATAAGCCCACAAAGTGAGGAATTTTTGTAAGGTCAATGAGAGTGCCGAAACGACTATATCGGAGTTGTACCTTTTGAGCAGTGCAGTCGGAAAGTATTCAGACCCCTTCACTTTTTCCACATTTTGTTAAGTTACAACCTTATTCTAAAATGGATTAAATTGTTTTCCTCGTCAATCTACACACAATACCCCACAATGACAAAGCGAAAACAGTTTTTTTTTTAATTTTAGCAAATGTATTAAAAATCCACCTGTGGTAAATTCAATTGATTGGACATGATTTGGAAAGGAACACACCTGTCTATATAAAGATACTACAGTTGACAGTGCATGTCAGAGCAAAAACCAAGCCATGAGGTCACGGGAATTGTCTGTAGAGCTCTGAGACAGGATTGTGTTGAGGCACAGATCTGGGGAAGGGTACCAAAACATTTCTGCAGCATTGAAGGTCCCCAAGAACCCAATGGCCTACATCATTCTTAAATGGAAGAAGTTTGGAACCACAAAGACTTTTCCTAGAGCTGGCCGACCTGCCAAACTGAGCAATCGTGGGAGAATGGCCTTGGTCAGGGAGGTGCACCTAAAGACTCTCAGACCATGAGAAACAAGATTCTCTGGTCTGATGAAACCAAGATTGAACTCTTTGGCCTGAATGCCAAGCGTCACGTCTAGAGGAAACCAGGCACCATCCCTACGGTGAAGCATGGCGGTGGCAGCATCATGCTGTGAGGATGTTTTTCAGCAGCAGGAACTGAGAGACTAGTCAGGATCAAGGCAAAGATGAATGGAGCAAAGTACAGAGAGATCCTTGATGAAAACCTGCTCCAGAGCGCTCAGGACCTTAGACTGGGGCAAAGGTTCACCTTCCAACAGGACAACGACCCTAAGCACACAACCAAGACAACGCAAGCGTGGCTTCGGGACATGTCTCTGAATGTTCTTGAGTGGCCCAGCCAGAGCCCGGACTTGAACCCGATCGAACATCTCTGGAGAGACCTGAAAACAGATGTGCAGCGACGCTCCCCATCCAACTTGACAGAGGATGAGAGGACCTGCATAGAAGAAATCAGAGAAACTCCCCAAATGCAGGTGTGCTTAGCTTGTAGTGCATACATACTAATGCTAAATTGTAATTATTTCACCTCGATGGCCTATTTATTGCCTTACCTCCCTAATCTTCTACATTTGCACACACTGTACAAAGATTTTTCTATTGTGTTATTGACTGTACGTTTGTTTATCCCATGTGTAACTGTGTTGTTTTTGTCGCACTGCTTTGCTTTATCTTGGCCAGGTCGCAGTTGTAAATGAGAACTTGTTCTCAACTGGCCTACCTGGTTAAAATTAAATATATATATTTTTATAAATACCCAAGAAGACTCAAGGCTGTAATCGCTACCAAAGGTGCTTCAACAAAGTACTGAATAAAGGGTCTTATTGTGATATCAGTGACGTGATCAACCTGTTTGTTTGTCATTATGGGGAATTGTGTGTAGATTGATGAGAAGAAAAAAACTATTGAATCAATTTTAGAATTAAGGCTGTAACATAACACAATGTGGAAAAAGTCAAGGGGTCTGACTATTTTCCGAATGCACTGTATGTATTGGCCATTAAGAGGCTTTGAAGCCACCGGTCAGCCATGTGGAGTAACAAAGTATGAGTCATAATACCCATAAAACCTAGCGGTCAAAGAAGGAAATGGTCCCAATCGTTTTTACACCATTCATTTTTCCCATAGGGGATTTTAGAAACATTAAAAATAAGGGCTGGGCTTCATGTAGCTAACCCTGGCGTGACGTTTTGATAACTGTGTAAATCTCTCTAGGACAAATTGACTTATCAATATATTTGCCTGTATTTAACCCCCCCCCCCCAAAAAAAAATATAAATAATTATGCACATTTTTGCATCAATGTGTCTGTAATAGAATAAATGTGGCAGAAATTAATGTAGACATTAATCAATGCTTTTATATAGCTTCCCGAAGTGCCAAGATGGAGGCGCGGTGGCTTCGACCCAGCACCCCCTAGCAGTCATTTAGTGTATATATATAAGTCATTGGGATAGATGTGGTAAAGAGGTCAATGGTAGCAGACCATGGGGGATAGGACGCTGGATTGGCGTACATTCAACAAATCTGATCTAACAGAGTGGATATTTGTCAAATCCATCATGATTGCTGTATTGTAACAGGCCCACAATGTGTTTACTAAAATCAGATTGGATATATTTGGGTGTTTTCACTGCATAAAATGTAGAAGTTGTCACTTTTCTTGTTTGGAAAAAATGTGCTAAATGCTAACTCCCATTCGTATAAACTGGTAGCATAGTTAGCACATAGAAATAGGTGGTGGTAACGTTAGTCAGTAGTTTTGAACTGTAATGCAGTTGATTGATGACGATGTCATGAACATGTATTGGTGTTGACATCTATACAGCATTGTACTCCGGTCTTTACCTCAACATAGTGTGACATACACATATAATTAAACTGTAGGCTAATGTTGCTGGGGGGCAATGGGGAGATTCGGGATGGAGATGCAGGTGGAAAACGGTGCAGTCTCTTTACTTCATGCTATCCTGGCTGAGACTGCGCTACTGTACGTCAAGCACAGGGAAACGGACTCGAATTTCGTGGCTTCAATGGGAGGGGGCAGTCGTTTTACCCTGAATTCAAGAAAGCAATGTTGCGTTCAGAGTGCGCATATTACAAACTGCCACTGAATTCTCTTGTCTTGTAACGTTAATCTACAAATCAAATATCTTCGTGACAACAACTGTAGCTCGCTACAAACCTGCTCCATGTAACTTAATCTCTGGTTGGAAAACCATGCCCAACAGCCTCCGTAGGCGCTCGATCTCCTCTGCTGAACGGCAGATTTGTTCCTGATACTCCGCTATAGTCTTCTCCGCGGCCACGAATATCTCCACAGCAGCTGTCGACAAACGCTCGGTGACGAACACATTAAACAACTGTAGTTTGGACATATTGGCGATGGTTATGGAAGTCTAGCTGTTCGTTTGATCAAATAAATGTTGGTTGAAACCTCTGTCTGATTAGCCTAGGCTAGCGTCTACTCCACAACCCTTGTAAACAACAATTGTGCAGTGTGCTCCTTTCTAGTGTTGCCAGGTTGAGAAAATATTTCCAGACCAATGACCAAACGGACAAGGCCTGAAAACCAGCCCCAAAAATGTTTTGCGCAGCAAGAGAGGAATTGACACATTTATCCTTTCTCTATAACATTATCGAGAGAATTAAAGAAAATCGACGTAAGAAGCCAAATTCGGTTTTATCAAAATAATAATTCGTGCGAGCTAACGTGGTGTAATAAAGGAATGAGAGCGTAATTCGCCGTTATTAAACTCGCCAGATCATTTTCCATCAATGAATATCGTTTTAACTCGTTTGATTGCTATGATTGTAAATAAATCCCTTTTGCGCACGTCCATAACTATAGCTTAAAATCTGACTGGAGCGTTTAAGTGACGAAAATTGGACACAGGGTCGGTGTACTTTTTGGCCAAGAAATATTTCCTATTAGATGAAAGGATAGAAAATTAGTAAAGGGTCGTTCTTCCTTTATTTGATTTGAATCTGAAATCCAACAAACTGAAATCAAACTAACCCTAAAGTAAATATTAAATAACGAGAAACGGAATAATGATTTGATTATTCAAATGTTGTTTTTACATATCGGTTATGTTTCGATCCGTGCACCGTATGTTTTGGCCAATTAATAGTCGTGGCTTCCAGACAACACAGAACATATAAATGCGTCTTCATGTGTTTAATCTACATATGTAATCGAATAAACAAACAATATTTATTTGTAAAAAAAAGTTTCTCATTCTAATGAGTTGATGATTGACACTCAACGTAGTGGGTCATGTGACCAGTCCTGAGTCCAAATTGGCCTAGGTCAGTGAGACAGTCACTTGAACTTCCAAAACTTTTACAACCTTTAACGACTAACCTGTAGCCTACATAATTGTGTATAGGCTCTATAACATGCCACTGATCACCACACGCTTCAGTGCCTATGAGTTTAGACAACATGACCACATGGGCAGTCAGCCGCGGTCCGTTGAAATTCGCGAGTCATGACCAATGATCTACAGTGGTCATGACCTATGGAGAATAGTTAGTTTAGTCTTGCCTATGTCAGGATCTGGCCATTTGTGATGAGCCTATAAGCTACATAAATAATAAGGTGTGATATATTTTTTTAAAGAGCTCTGTCCAGGGACCTATAGCATCTGACACGTATTTTCAAACTCTTGACGCGCAACCGTGGGTAAAGACCGGGGCCCAGTCCCCAAAATCATCTTGAAGAATTTAGCTTTAAGATGCTTTTGGCAAACCGAGCCCGGGGCATCGTTTTCCCAGAGCCTTTGTATAGCGTTAGAACCATCTTACGATGTATCTTTAGTAGCCGAGGTGTTTCCCAGATCCTTCGTTAGTAACGTGGTTCTTGGAACCCTTGCACATCTAGGAGTGATCCAGACCACTTATAGAGCAGCCAAAGTGCACCATTGGGCTTATTTTCTACCTTAACTCACAAGATATAATTCCAAAACAATTTATACGAGTTTTGTGTAAATGGGGATGATCATACGATGACAAATGTTTCATTTGGGTAATGTAATATTTTAAATATGTATTTGTAACATTTTGTCAAGATTAGTTTTATCCCAAGCTGAATCTTATCTGGTACAAATTGGAAACACCTGGAACACTATAAACACCAAGCCATTGTCAGGCGTCAGCGGAATAACAATAATACAGCATATATTTTGGCTGCCATTCAGCAGATTGTTGCTCTCCAACATAACCCGCGGCTGCGCAGGCGGTTGGTGTTATGCGCATATTCTCAACAACCTGAGCCCCTTGCAGACACACAGTGATGGAGTCTAAATACAGGCGAGGAGATATTCAGACTGCTCGACCTTGTGTCCCCTCATTCAGCCAACCAACCCACTGCAATTTTGCGCGGAGTGCTGAGGTGCAGCATCGAACAGCATTGTGTTTTTACGTAGTGGGGAGTTCTCTCCAGCTCCTTGGGGATGGACATGAACACACAAAAATAAAAAAACAATGTGTGCAGTAGAGGGTTAGTTACTGTAGATATGTGTGCAATAGAGGGTTAGTTACTGTAGATATGTGTGCAGTAGAGGGTTAGTTACTGTAGATATGTGTGCAGTAGAGGGTTAGTTACTGTAGATATGTGTACAATAGAGGGTTAGTTACTGTAGATATGTGTGCAGTAGAGGGTTAGTTACTGTAGATATGTGTGCAGTAGAGGGTTAGTTACTGCAGATATGTGTGCAGTAGAGGGTTAGTTACTGTAGATATGTGTGGGCTAAAAGGAAACAGACTGATATTTATTTTATTACGTTTGTTTGGCAGGGACAATGCACAACAAAAACATAGGCTGTCTCAGAGCACTGAGAAAACATGTCGCACCAGATTTAGCGAATAGCTCATTTCCATCTGTAGTACTTAAAACATCCAGACATGGAAACATATACAAAACAGGGGGGAAAAAATACATCTTACAGTAAAAAAAACTACAACTGATCAGGACATAACACAGAAGTCAGAACATTGTGGTGCAGTGTGCTAGAGCACTATGGAGGAAATAAGACAACCGGGGTTCAAATCAAGAAATCAATCAAAATTACTTGTAGATTATAGTGTTATTTATTTGCATTCAAAAAAAGTCTGCGAAATGTATAGGCCTAGCCTATGTTTCACATGAAATGTGGGTCACTAGTCGTCTTTGCTTATGACGCAAGCGGCAGTTGAACTAAGCTCTGGATGCATTTAAGTTAACTTTTTCAAGAATGAACATATTCATTTATAAGTGCAAAATGTATGTAGTAACTGCTGATTGCCCCTTTTAAGTTACACCGCTACTGGGAAACTAGGCTCTGATCCGTTGGTCTCTCCTGGACTGTGTCACCTTCAGTGTTCTCCAGACAGTCCATAGGGAAAGTGCTACACACTTCGAAAACCAAATTGGCAATGAGGTAGGCTAGGCTATGGGTTACAGAGTTTATTTGTCCAATAATGTAGGCTACTATACCGTTGCAGGGTCACCAAGTGGCTCGATATATACAGTGCATTCGGAAACTATTCAGACCCCTTCCCCTTTTCCACATTTTGTTATGTTACAGCCTTATCCTAAAATTGATACAATTATCATGATCAATCTACACACAATAACCCATAATGACAAAGCGACAACAGGTTTTTAGACATTTTTACAAATGTATTAAAAATAAAAAAGATACCTTATATATGGTACCAGTCAAGTTTGGACACCTACTCATTCAAGGGTTTTTCTTTATTTTTACTATTTTCTACATTTGTAGAATAATAGAAGACATCAAACCTATGAAATAACACATATGGAATCGTGTATTAACAAATCCAAATATATTCTTCAAAGTAGCCACAATTTGCCTTGATGACAGCTTTGCACACTCTTGGCATTCTCGCTACCAGCTTCACCTAGAATGCTTTTCCAACAGTCTTGAAGGAGGTCCCATATATGCTGAGCACTTGTTGGCTGCTTTTCCTTCACTCTGCAGTCCAACTCATCCCAAACCATCTCAATTGGGTTGATGTCAGGTGATTGTGGAGGCCAGGTCATCTGATGCAGCACTTCATCACTCTCCTTCTTGGTCAAATATCCCTTACATAGCCTGAAGGTGTGTTGGGTCATTGTCCTGTTGAAAAACAAATGATAGTCCCACGAAGCGCAAAGCAGATGGGATGGTGTATCGCTGCAGAATGCTGTGGTAGCCATGCTGGTTAAGTGTGCCTTGAATTCTAAATACATCACAGACAGTGCCACCAGCAAAGCACCCCCACACATCACACCTCCTCCATGCTTCAATGTGGAAACCACACATGCAGAGATCATCCGTTCACCTACTCTGCGTCTCAAAGACACAGCGGTTCGAACCAAAAATCTCAAATTTGCACTCATCAGACCAAAGGACAGATTTTCAGCAGTCTAATGTCCATTGCTCATGTTTCTTGGCCCAAGCAAGTCTCTTTTTCTTATTATTGGTGTCCTTTAGTAGTGGTTTCGTTGCAGCAATTCAACCATGAAGGCCTGATTCACGCAGTCTCCTCTGAATAGTTGATGTTGAGATGTGTCGGTTACTTGAACTCTGAAGCATTTATTTGGGATGCAATCTGAGGTGCATTTAACTCTAATGAACTTATCCTCTGTAGCAGAGGTGACTCTGGGTCTTCCTTTCCTGTGGTGGTGCTCATGAGAGCCAGTTTCATCATAACGCTTGATGGTTTTTGCGACTGCACTTGAAGAAACTTTAGAGCTGTTCTTGGTCGTTTACCAAATACGGCTATCTTCTGTATACCCCCCTACCTTGTCACAACACAACTGGTTGGCTCAAATGCATTAAGAAGGAAAGAAATTCCACAAATGAACAAGGCACACCTGTTAATTGAAATGCATTCCAGTTAACTACCTCATGAAGCTGGTTGAGAGAATGCCAAGTGTGTGCAAAGCTGTCAAGGCAACGGGTGGCTACTTTGAAGAATCTCAAAATATGAAATACATAACACGTAGTAAAAAAAAGTGTTATTTCATAGTTTTGATGTCTTCACTATTATTCTACAATGTAGAAAATAGTATAAATAAAGAAAAACCCTGACTGGTACTGTAAGTGTTCAGACCCTTTGCTATGAAACTCGAAATTGAGCTCAGGTGCATCCTGTTTTCATTGATCATCCTTGAGATGTTTCTACAACTTGGAGTCCACCTGTGGTAAAATCAATTGATTGTACATGATTTGGAACGGCACACACCTGTCTATATAAGGTCCCACAGTTGACAGTGCATGTCAGAGCAAAAACCAAGCCATGAGGTCGAAGGAATTGTCTTGTTGAGCTCCGAGACAGGATTGTGTCGAGGTACAGATCTGGGGAAGGGTACCAAAACATTTCTGCAGCATTGACAGTCCCAAAGAACACAGTGGCCTCCAATCTAAAATGGAAGAAGTTTGGAACCAGCAAGATTCTTCCTAGAGCTGGCCGCCCAGCCAAACTGAGCAATCAGGGGAAAAGGGCCTTGGTCAGGGAGGTGACCAATGGTCACTGACAGAGTTCGTCTGTGGAGATGGGAGAACCTTCCAGAAGGACAACCATCTCTGCAGCACTCCACCAATCAGGCCACTACTTAGTAAAAGGCACATGACAGCCCGCTTGGAGTTGGCCAAAAGGCACCTAAAGACTCTCAAACCATGAGGAAACAAGATTCTCTGGTCTGATGAAACCAAGATTGAACTCTTTGGCCTGGCACCATCCCTACGGTGAAGCATGGTGGTGGCAGCATCATGCTGTGGGGATGTTTTTCAGCAGCAGGGACACTAGTCAGGATTGAGGGTAAGATGAAAGGAGCAAAGTACAGAGAGATCCTTGATGAAAACCTGCTCCAGAGCACTCAGGACCTCAGACTGGGGCGAAGGTTCACCTTCCAACAGGACAACGACCCTAAGCACACAGCCAAGACAACGCAGGAGTGGCTTCAGGACAAGTCTCTGAATGTCTTTGAGTGGCCCAGCCTGAGCCCGGATTTGAACACGATCTAACATCTTTGGAGACCTGAAAATAGCTGTGCAGCAACGCTCCCCATCCAACCTGACAGAGCTTGAGAGGATTTGCATAGGAGAATGGGAGAAACTCCCCAAATACAGGTGTGCCAAGCTTGTAGCGTCTTACCCAAGAAGACTCGACACTGTAATCACTGCCAAAAGGTGATTCAACAAAGTACTGAGTAATGGGTCTGAATCTTAAGTAAATGTGATATAAATATATATATTTTAACATTTGCAAAAACGTCTAAAAACATGTTTTTGCTTTGCCATTATAGGGTATTCTGTGTAGATTGAGGGAAAGAAAACAATGTAATACATTTTAGAATAAGGCTGTAACGTAACAAAATGTGGAAAAAGTCAAGTGGTCTGAATACTTTCCAAATGCACTGTAAGACATAAAAAAGTAGCCTACGCCTACAAGTGGATATCGAACAACTTAAACAGACTCTTCTCTGCGCTGAATTTCTAGCTATTTTGCTATAACGCCGCATCTGTGTGACAGAACAGGCGTTGGATAAATTAATTCCCAACGATTTCACAAGTTATGGTATTTTTGCAGTATTGTGATCTTTGAGCAGTATGAGCTGTTTTCAGTTTCAATGAGGGTCCCAAGACGAGACCAAGACACCAATGTTGATTTGGCCTGTTTTTTTTATTGCTTTCTAATCAAATCTAACATAGTCCTGAGTATTTTTTCACACAAAACTTGCTTAATTCATAGAACAAGTTTAAATAAATTGAATTTCTAAGCATAACAATACTAGCGTGAGAATCATACACTAAAGTCACACTCATTTGTCATTACCTCTGAAATCAATCAATAAAGGAATAAGGCACCAAACACTTTTGGTTTTTGAAAGCTGTATTTTTTATTTCCTGTAAATAGAGACATAACACTGCGTTGAAGAATAAATAGGAGGAAAAAGCAACACTTACCTGTAGGGAATCCTAATAAAAACAGTTGGAATGAGGTAACACTGAAGAGGAATGTTTATGTTGTTGTTTTTAACCCGTTTTCTGGTCTCATATCTGCAGCATGTAGAGTGAGTGCACCTGGGGAACAGAGGGAGACAATGACATGATTATAACCACATCCACACCCGTCGACCTATCCCAACCCAGGAAAACCTCTACAGATAGAAATACATTGTATAGATTAGAACAGGGCAGCAGGTAGCCTAGTGAGAGCATTGGGCCAGTAACCAAAAGGCTGCTGGTTTGAATCTAAGAGACTAGGTGAAAAATCTGTCAATGTGCCCTTGAACAAGGCACTTAACCCTAATTCCTCCTGTAAGTTGCTCTGGATAAGATCGTCTGCTGAATGACTAAAATGTAACATTAGATGAGTAAATCATGTCAGCTCTTCTCATTAACTTCGATGTTGATCTGAATTGGGTCACAACATCCCCTGATATTACACTAGGATGAAAACCAGCTGCCTTCAAGGAGCATAGTTGTGCACCCATGGGGTTGTTTCTACACTGGACCTCTATCTGTAAAACAGGCCAGCAATCCATCATTACTACTCGTTATATTGATATGTCAATTGGCTTATGATGAGTACTGGTAGATGAGGTTAATTTACTAAGTAGATCAGGGTTTCCCAAACTCGATCCTGGGACCCCCTCTGGGTGCACGTTTTGTAGATGACAAACACATAAATATCGATTGAGAAAACAATTGTGTGTGTGTGTGTGTGTGTGTGTGTCAGACAGATGCAATACGAAACTCCATGTGGTACATGTTTTAGTGGGACAGGACAAATCAGACCCACCCTTTAGAATGACCGACAGTGCTGCGGCCTTGAGATGTGTGAGATGGTCGCCAGGTAATATCCACTTGGAGGACAAGCATCCTTCATTCATTGACTCACTTATTAATTCATCCTTCATTCTACTAATACACAGTGGGTTCCACCAAGTGGATTAGTAGTATGTCATAGAGGACAATGAAACAACATTCATTCAGGATACTAATGACAGGTGTATGTTGTAAGGACTTGTGTGTTAAACGGAACAGATGGCCCTAAAGCAGTGTTTGTCAGTCCTGCTGCTAGGATACCAACAGGCTACAGAAATGCTGTTATTTCATCAATACTAGTGGCATGTCAACAGACAACACCTCCATATAGAGGTCTTCACAGGTCCAACAGGCCTGAAATGTTGAGATCTGACCAGGGACCTGAGCGGGTTCTAAATGTCAGACTTTTGACTCAGATCTGATATAATTGTCACGGTCTCAGGTACGTGCAATTGAAATTGATTTACCGACCGGAACCGTCCTCTTTAATGTGTGTGTGAGGTGATGACAACTACGCAAGCTTGTTATGTGTCAGCCAATTGCAACTCAATAAAATGTATAGCTGAAACTGGGTCCAGCTGCTCACCTCACATGTGCCTTCTGATGTGGAGATGGAGAGAGCGAGTGAAAGGAGCCTTGGCCTAGGCTAGGCAGTCACGAAATTTCATCAGCCGGTGATTGTCAAGCAAATAAGGTAATTGAGCGTTAATTAACATGAACACATTTAGCATCTCCCGTTTCAACATATAGCCTACAATTTTAAAAAGTCAAATATATCCATGTAATATAGCCTACACCTTCACAATAAATCCATTATTTATTTTAGACGGGTCTAAAGAAGCATGATATGAAGAAAATGTAGTCTATTTCAGAACAGAATAGCATACTCTGAGTTGTCCTTATGTTAGGTCTTGATGTGGCTATGCCAAATGGTTGTGGGCTACCCTAGTTCCTTTAGCAGACAAGATTGGCTTATAATTCCGTGGCATTATTTCATAGTATTAAGAATACAATTGAACAAAGTTGAACAAAATATATTTCCTCATAATGATTTGAGGGAGTGCGTTAACAAATAAATAGGTACTCCTTTATGCTCAATTTAGAGTTATTAATGTAACCTGTTCTACAAATGTTGGGCTATATGTTTTGATTTTTAATACATTGTAAGGCTGCATGATGAGACGAATGATGATTTGAAGAAAAAGTCACTTGAAAAGGCATGAGCTCTGCTTTGTTTTTTTGCACATGGCTATACACACTCCAATAGTCTCTCATTCACAATTTGACAAGCACTTGATAATGCCTCGAATTTCACGGCGGCATCCCCTTTGTGGCCTAATGAGCCCTAAAAAAATCCATGCCTTTTTGCGGCCCGGAGTGCTGCTTTGTGTCCTTCTCCCTGAGTGTGCTGCGCAATCCGAAGCGGCTCTCACTCACATGGCTCTCGGTCACATGATCGGGTCTTTCTTACAGGCTACAAGTGAAGACGTCCTTATCTAATTACGAGGCGCATATTGAAGATATGGGAAGAACTGTCCACATTTACTTTTCGTCAGCCAACAAGATGAGTAAGCCAAAGCAATAGCTTATGTCAATCTACTATCCCCCATAGTACAAAAGTTGACCTATTCTATTCAGTGCGAGAAATAAATATTCCAAACAGTCTGGGACAGTTGTGGGATGCGAGATCCCAAACGAATAAAACCACTGGCATTAAAAAAATGCATAATTTTTTAAATGCAATGTGGCTGACGCAACAGATCAAAACTTTAGCTTTAAATGTTTACTACATATTAGGCTATTTCTTCACATTATACACGCAGCACTGTGCACATGGTAGTAGGCTATACACGTGAATGTTCCATTAGCGGAAAACACCATTATCAAATGTGACCGCAAATGCAATTATGCATGTAATGCTTTTATTAAAAAGGTGCATTTTTATGGTGAAAATTATCTTCCCCAAACTTGACTCACACGCTGCTTATGTATGCCAGTTAGGCTCTACACCCCTTGTAAAAGCGGATTAATGTGATTCATTTTAAGATGTTATTTGGCCACTTTAGTTGTGATACAAACCTTATTAAAACATATAGGCCTATGGGCTAGGCTATATGAGGTGTGCGACTATGATTCAAAAAAGTTTCAAAAAGAGGCATTGTTTCTTAAGCTGGGCATCATTCACAAGTGATAATATATAATTCACAAGTGATAGACTAATATTGTCACCCAACAGACTATTCTTGATTTAATCTTGTCTTTACATATACTAAATAATGTGTGAAATTGTTTTTGATTTAGAATGGACCATTATCAGAAATCTGATCCTCCTTTTTTCAGTAGAGGCCATCACTCTGTTTTCTCACGCAATTGCATAGCCTATTGAAATGTTGTGCAACATGAGCTCATGGGCTCTCATGAAAGGTTTGATTAGATTTTCAAATACATTTGCATTGGTGTCAGTGATTACAGAGACAATAGAGTGTTGAGTACCAGGCAGTTAGTAAGTTTGGTGGACTACTAATGACCATCAGCAGCATCAGAGCTTGGAGAAGCCTAATTACCGTGACTAAGCGGTCACGTGGAATTTGACTGCCTTCATGACTCGTGACCGCCGGTGTGGCGGTAATGCGGTTAAGATGTTATTTGGCCACTTTAGTTGTGATACAAACCTTAAAACATATAGGCCCTGGCCTCCCGGGTGGCGCAGTGGTCTAGGGCACTGCATCGCAGCGCTAGCTGCGCCACCAGAGTCTCTGGGTTCGTGCCCAGGCTCTGTCGCAGCCGGCCGCGACCGGGAGGTCCGTGGGGCGACGCACAATTGGCCTAGCGTCGTCCGGGTTAGGGAGGGTTTGGCCGGTAGGGATATCCTTGTCTCATCGCGCTCCAGCGACTCCTGTGGCAGGCCGGGCGCAGTGCGCGCTAACCAAGGGGGCCAGGTGCACGGTGTTTCCTCCGACACATTGGTGCGGCTGGCTTCCGGGTTGGAGGCGCGCTGTGTTAAGAAGCAGTGCGGCTTGGTTGGGTTGTGCTTCGGAGGACGCATGGCTTTCGACCTTCGTCTCTCCCGAGCCCGTACGGGAGTTGTAGCGATGAGACAAGATAGTAATTACTAGCGATTGGATACCACGAAAATTGGGGAGAAAAGGGGGTAAAAAAAAAAATCTTTTAAAACACAAGAAAAACATATAGGCCCAAGGGCTATAAAATATGCTGGGCATAATTCACAAGTGATAATATCATTCACAAGTGATAAGCTAATATTGTCACCCATCAGACTATTCTTGATTTATTAGTCTTTACATATACTAAATAATGTGTGAAATTTGTTTTGATTTAGAATGGACCATTATCATGCATGTGTATCGAAACAGGGGCAGCAGGAAAAAAATACACGTTATCTATGCACTTAAATAACGAAATGGAGGACGCTTTTCCCTGTGGTTTATTTCATGCCAGCCAGGTGGGCTATACTCCTGTTATAAATATAAGCAATGTGCTTAATATTCGGAAAGTTGAGAAATAAATATACTAGGTCTAGCCTATAGAAAGCTGATGGGATCCTCCTCTTTTTATTAGCGGCCATCACTCTGTTTTCTCCCGCAATTGCATAGCCTATAGAAACGTTGCACAACATGAGCTCTCATGAGTGTTTTATTAGATTTGAATACATTTGCATTGATGTCAGAGTGATTAGAGGGACAATAGAGTGCTGAGTACCAGGCAGTTAGCACGTTTGGTAGGCTACTATTGACCAGCAGCACTATCAGAGCTTGGAGAAGCCTAATTATTTTGACTAAACGGTCATGTGGAATTTGACTGCCTTCATGACTCGTGACCGCCAGTGTGGAGGTAATATGGTCACCGCAACAGCCCTAGCCTAGGCTACTATTGATTGTGAAGATGGATTTTCATTGACGTAAAATTAGAGGATTTTGATTTAATTTATTAGGATCTCCAGTAGAGACAAAGTAAAGTATAGTGAAAATATTATTTTCGTATTGATTATCATTTGTTTTAGTATTGCATATTATTATTGCAAAAAGTGTTTTGTTTCTTTGTTGAGACATTTTTGTTGGCTAAATTAAGTTTGAACTGTTTTTTATTGTGTAGGCCTATAGAAGGCACCTGCCTTTGTTGGTAATCGCTGAAATATAAGCCTGTTCAAAACTTTTGTGAAGGTTTAAACCAGTTTTGTTTCATTCTGTTGAGACATTTTTTGGGGCCAAATTACACTGAACAATATAAACACAACATGCAACAATTCCAAAGACTTGTTACAGTTCATAAGGAAATCAATCGAAATAAATTCATTAGGTCCTTATCTATGGATTTCACATGACTGGGAATACAGATATGCATCTGTTGGTCACAGACACCTTAAAAAAATAAAATAGGAGGGGCGTGGTTCAGAACACCAGTCAGTATCTGGTGTGACCACCAGTTGCCTCATGCAGCGTGACATCTCCTTTGCATAGAGTTGATCAGGCCGTTGATTGTGGCTGTGGAATGTTTTCCCACTCCTCTTCAATGGCTGTGCAAAGTAGCTGGTTATTGGCAGGAACTGGAACCTACTGTCATACACGTTGATATTGACTTCCAGAGCATCCCAAACATGCTCAATGTGTGACACGTCTGGTAGATATGCAGGTCATTGAAGAACTGGGACATTTTCAGCTTCCAGGAATTGTGTACAGATCCTTGCGACATGGAGTGTGCATTATCATGCTGAAACATGAGGTGATTGCGGCGGATGAATGGTACAACAATGGGCCTCAGGATCTCGTCACGGTATCTCTGTGGATTCAAATTGCTATAGATAAAATGCAATTGTGTTCGTTGTCCATAGCTTATGCCTGCCCATACCATAACCCCACCGGCACCATGGGTTACTCTGTTCACAACGTTGACATCAGCAAACCGCTCACCCACACGACATCATGCTGTCTGCCATCTGTCCAGTACAGTTGAAACCGGGATTCATCCGTGAAGAGCACACTTTTCCAGCGTGCCAGTGGCCATCGAAGGTGGAGGAAGTCAGAGACCTGGCCGGGTGATGCCAGAATAACAACCTATCCCTCAACGTAACCAAGACTAAGGAGATGATTGTGGACTACAGGAAAAGGAGGACCGAGTATTCCCCCATTCTCATCGACAGGGCTGTAGTGGAGCAGGTTGAGAGCTTCAAGTTCCTTGGTGTCCACATCAACAACAAACTAGAATGGTCCAAACACACCAAGACAGTCGTGAAGAGGGCACGACAAAGCCTATTCCCTCAGGAAACTAAAAAGATTTGGCATGGGTCCTGAGATCCTCAATAGGTTCTACAGCTGCAACATCGAGAGCATTCTGACTGGTTGCATCACTGCCTGGTACGGCAATTGCTCGGCCTCTGACCGCAAGGCACTACAGAGGGTAATGCGTACGGCCCAGTACATCACCGGGGCTAAGCTGCCTGCCATCCAGGACCTCTACACCAGGCGGTGTCAGAGGAAGGCCCTAAAAATTGTCAAAGACCGCAGCCACCCTAGTCATAGACTGTTCTCTCTACTACCGCATGGCAAGCGGTACCCGTCTGCCAAGTCTAGGACAAAAAGGCTTCTCAACAGTTTTTACCCACAAGCCATAAGACTCCTGAACAGGTAATCAAATGGCTACCCAAACTATTTGCATTGTGTGCCCTCCCCAACCCCTCTTTTTACGCTGCTGCTACTCTGTTTATCATATATGCATAGTCACTTTAACTATACATTCATGTACATACTACCTCAATTGGGCCGACCAACCAGTGCTCCCGCACATTGGCTAACCGGGCTATCTGCATTGTGTCCCACCCACCACCCCCTCTTTTACAATACTGCTACTCTCTGTCATATATGCAGTCACTTTAACCATATCTACATGTACATACTACCTCAACCAGCCTGACTAACTGTATGTATGCATGTAGCCTTGCTACTGTATATAGCCTGTCTTTTTACTGTTGTTTTATTTCTTTACCTACCTATTGTTCACATAATACCTATTATGCACTATTGGTTAGAGCCTGTAAGTAAGCATTTCACTGTAAGGTCTACACCTGTTGTATTCAGAGCACGTGACAAATAAACTTTGATTTGTTACGAGGCCTAACTGCAGTCAGGTCAAGACCCTGGTGAGAACGACGAGCATGCAGATGAGCTTGTGCAGACAGTTTGTGCAGAAATTCTTCGGTTGTGCAAACCCACACTTTTATCAGCTATCCGGGTGGCTGGTCTCAGACGATCCTGCATGTGAAGAAGCCGGATGTGGAGGTCCTGAGCTGGAGTGGTCACACATGGTCTGCGGTTGTGAGGCCGGTTGGACGTACTGCCAAATTATCTAAAATGGAGTCGGCTTATGGTAGAGAAATGAACATTCATTTCTCTGGCAACAGTTCTGGTGGACATTCCTGCAGTCAGCCTGACATAAGACTACTAAAATCACAAATCACCTTGTTGAAGGACATGCCATTAAATCTGCCCCCACTCCCTCGCAAACATGTGTAAGTGCACGTCATTATCACTCAACACATCCTCCCCACTCGCTCAATCATACAAATACACACACAGTATAGTCCTGTATGCTACGTTATATTGTCAAAGTCAGAAGAGGTACAGATAGAAAAGCATGGTTTAGAACAGACATTCGGTAACGTGTAATAGGGAAGTGTCAGCTCTACACAATACATTTCTATCAGAAACATTCTAAACATTGCAGCACCACAGAATACACCTAGTCCAAAAATCTACATTTAATGTCTTAAGATGTTGCAAGACATGAGTTTCTTTTGAATTTAAAAAAAACTGCCCATCTAACAAATTAAACATACATACTATATTCAAAATCATGAGTTACATTAAAATACTTAACGAGGGATGGCCACTAAACTAATTCCTTCACCGGTTGCATTCACTCATCTGTAGTGAGTTTATCAGTGTTCAAGTTAGACACACATACATATTACAGACACAAAAGTATGTGGATTTGGCTATTTCAGCCACACCCATTGCTGACAGGTGTATAAAATTGAGCACACACCCATGCAATCTCCATAGACAAACATTGGTAGTAGAATGGCCTTACTGAAGAGCTCAGTGACTTTCAACGTGGCACCGTCATAGGATGCCACCTTTCCAACAAGTTTAGTTTGTCAAATTTCTTCCCTGCCAGAGCTGCCCTGGTCAACTGTAAGTGCTGTTATTGTGAAGTGGAAATGTCTAGGAGCAACAAAGTGGTAGGCCACACAAGCTCCCAGAACGGGACCGCAGAGTGCTGAAGCATGTAGAAATTGCCTGTCATCGGTTGCAACACTCACTACCGAGTTCCAAACTGTTCGTCGGGAGCTTCATGAAATGGGTTTCCATGGACGAGCAGCCACACAAAAGCCTGAGATCACCATGCGCAATGCCAAGCATTGGCTGGAGTGGTGTAAAGCTCGCAGCCATTGGACTCTGGAGCAGTGGAAACGCATTCTCTGGAGTGATGAATCACGCTTCACCATCTGGCAGTCCAACGGAGAAATCTGGGTTTGGCGGATGCCAGGAGAACACTACCTGCCTCAATGCATAGAGCCAACTGCAAAGTTTGGTGGACGAGGAACAATGGTCAGACTGTTTTTCATGGTTTGGGCTAGGCGGGTTTGGATCCGTTTTTGGCCTTATGGGAGATCTATTGACATGCCCTTGAGCAGGGCGTTGACCCTGGATGCTTTGGTGTGTCGCTCTGAATGGGAGTCTGTTGGATGACTGGTGTGTAGTTGTTGAGCGGCTTCACTGCAAGTATATTGTATGTTTTGGATATTCAATCAAAATAAAATACATTTGGGGAAGGCCCTTTCCTGTTTCAGCATGACAATGCCCCTGTGCATGAAGCGAGGTCCATACACAAATGGTTTGTCGAGATCGGTGTGAAGAACTTGACTGGCCTACACAGAGCCCTGACATCAACCCCATCGAACACCTTTGGGATGAATTGGAACACCGACTGCGAGCTAGGCCTAATCGCCCAATATTAGTGCCCGACCTCACTAATGCTCGTGGCTGAATGGATGCAAGTCCCCGCAGCAATGTTCCAACATCTAGTGGAAAGCCTTCCCAGAAGCTGTTATAGCAGCAAAGGGGGGGACCAACTCCATATTCATGCCCATGATTTTGGAATAAGATGTTCAATGAGGTGTCCACATACTGTCATGTATTGTAGTTACAGCGCCACCTGAAAATACTTACCTGGAATATAATGCAAATGTTACACATTGAAGATCACAAACACTTTCACCACACATGCTTGTACACAACACTCACTCAAGACAAGCACATGATTTTACTATGTTACTACACACACACGGCAACACAAATTCTCTCGCTCTTGAGTACAGAGGTAAGTGCACGAGTATGGGATATTCAAATGTCATGTGAATTAACATAACACATGACAATATTACAAAAGTTTGTCTATAATGTTGAGTTAATTAAAATGCAAGAAACTTTAAATATACAGAAAAAGAATGAGAAATGACTAACAAAATGTAGAGTATCCTATTGGTTCAAATTAAACTAGTGTATTGATCAGAATATCCGATATAGGTATTTTGCCTGGTTGAGGATCAATTACACCCAATAGTAATGTACCAATACCAGTATCGCGATACTATGATATCAGATTTTCCTTGGCAAAAAAGAAAACACGAAGCAGACTAAACGCTATGGTCCTTTAAAACCTAGCTTTGTAAAATATTGTGTGCTATAGCTTGCAAATAAAATAGTTTTTTTAAACTTCAATCAACTTAGTATTCACAAAATGGCATTTCACAGTTTTATTGCAGTTAGCCAAACAAACTACTACAGGATGCACTGTACCTGAAATACATTCCATGGATGGGAGGAAATCAAAGTAAGCTAACCATTGCAGAGGCAATGCAGGTCTTCACTTATTGTTACTAGGAACTACTGAAAACAACAATAACAGGAGGATAGGATACTGATAGCAAAAAGCAAGAAACGACATCATACAGAAGTTTATAAGCAATCTACAGACCTGCCTACATCAAGATACATCACAGTTAATATTGGCCTAAACCTTACCTACAGACCTGACTACATCAAGATACATCGCAGTTGATATTGGCCTTTGGCGGCCAACATTGAAGATTTGTGTTTTTGCATCAACATTGGGGCTGGCTTGTGATATAAAAAAGATTTTTTTTTCCCCTCAGTCAACATTCGGGACACATGAAGAAGCTGAGGGAAATAATCAGCCCAAATTAAAAGAACAAAAACAAACATTTGACGAGAAAATAAATCAGTTATTTTACATAATGAGAAAGGAAAAGCAAGAGATCCAAATATTGAGCCTTGGGTTACACCGTTGAATTTTTTTTAACATAATAACACAATCAGTATCTGCGACGTTTGTTGTTAGGCCCTTCATAGTTTCCCACAACGGGGATTCCCCTCCCGAAGCTTGCAGGCCCCCCCACTGCAGGCCCAGGCCCTGCCCCCATAAGCCCTGCCCCCATTAGCCCTGCTCCCACTGCCTGTTGCTGCTGAGGGGACTCGACACCTGGACGGCCACTCATGGGGGACGAACCAATCTGATTAGGAGCCCCCTGGGGGAACCTATCGGTGCGCAGCTACAGTATAAAGGGGTAGGGTTGGTGGAGATATTATGAGCAGTCCAGATGCAGAAGAATCAGATGGGAGGGATATTCAATAACAATGTTCGTTTTGGCGAGGCAATGAGAAGGCGTTCCGAACGTCAAAGTAGGCAAGCAGAGGAGTTCCGGGCAGAGTCAGAAGAGGGAGAGAGGAATCAATCCATTAGTTATGGGTGCAGAGCTGATATAAGCTATGAGAATCCCTTTCCTAACCCGCACTAACCTCATGATGTGAACAGTGAAGTAAATGTTATTATTTTAACCTCAATTTGCTAATCACCACCACGAGATACTATGATATCATGATCAAAGATATCGCAATGGTAAGGGAAAAGATGCCAGAAAAGACCAGCTGGACAATATATATGTATCATCAACTATTAAAATCAAAGTCACTGGCAAAACACCTTGGAATGTAATGTCCATAAGCAGAATCTAAATAGCCTCTGGCATCTCCTCTCACCACTGGTTAAAATCTGAAAACAATACACTGCAGTTTCTATTCAGTACCAAGGATTGAGCAGGTTAAGGAGAGCAAGTTATTGAGAGAGAAATTGAGAGGTTGAGAGTAAGCGCCCATCTTAGCGCATACATTACCATGGCTCCATTGTCTGGCATCATGTTTGGTGCGCCCATGTTTGGAGTTCCCTCGGGGCCCATGGCTCCGGCCCTTCCGCTTATGCCTATGCCCATCATTTGAGGGGGTCCCTGGTTTACACTGGCCCCAGCAACAGAGGCGGGGTTAAACCCATCTACACGCAAAACAACGTAGCATCGTTTGGTCACACTGGAAGTAAACCCCACCCATCACACCCCGTGTGCACTGTTTGTTGTTGTAGAGTGGTGTAAAAATCTCTCAGGGCTGACAGAGCTAGCTAACGTTGGTTGTTGGTCACACAAGCAATGCCAAAGATGTAGGTGTCAAATGTTTAATTTCCTAGTTTGATAGGGAAAAATAAGTCAATATTGAGCACGTTGGTACACAATTGAAAACATATCACATTTTGTTAGTCTGTGGTGAGATATCCATATCGATATGCACACTGAACAAAAATAAACGCAACATGTAAAATGTTGGTCCCATGTTACATGAGCTGGGGGCCTAATACATTTTTCAATTGACTGATTTTTTATCTATGAACTGTAACTCAGTTAAATATTTGAAATTGTTGCATGTTACGTTAATAAAAAAAAAAAAGTATATATATATATTTAAAAACGTACATCATTTGTTGATGATTTCATATGGCAGATTAACAGTCTACAGCACCTGTAATCATTAGGCTATGCCTTAAAATTGGTCAAGTTGTATTAATATATAAGCGGAACAACCAAAAACCAACGTTAGCAGATAGATGCCTACAACAGACTATTTACAGGTCATTGGGAACAGGAGCAGTGTATCATACCATTCAATCAACAGAGTAAGAGTTCCATTACAGTAAAATAGCAATGTGGGACAAGCTGTGAGAGGCCCTCAAATAGTCTGGATGAATTTCCGATTTCAGGCGAAAGAACGCCATCACCCAGTTCTGCTTCTAGGTTAAAAACCGTGACTGCACATCACCATTGCCAGATATTCAACTCCAGACCCAAATCCCAAACCCCATTCACAGCCATACGATACAGGTCTTTGAGAACACTGTAAAAGCATCAGTAGGATGACAAGTCATTTAATTTAAAAAAAGAAAAATGTTGCATCAACTACTAATGGAAACACGAGTAAAGAGTTCATTATGCTTTCTAGGTACTAAATGAGACAGAGCTGTATTAGTTATGAATTGACCCCACCCACCCACACACACTGCTAGAAATGAACAGATGATACATTTTTCCTAGATGGTATATGTACACAGAAATGATACTGCAAAAAGCACCCCCCCCCAAAAAAAGAATAATCCACCATCTCATTGAAGAACACACAACATTATGTTTGTAAGTAGTAAACATACACACACATAAAATGTAAATACAAACAAAGGGATAGGTTTATTCTAAGCTTGTAGATAAGAAGGTTTACCAAGTGTTGGGATTGGTGGCTACTGCTGATACAAAATGTTTGCTAAAAACCCTCATGCTAGAAATGTATGTTCGGTTTGGGCCTCCTCTATTGTTCGAATCAGGTAACCTTCCACATGTGTGGCACGATAAATAAGTAGGTCTGTAGAAAGAGCAAAAGTGAGGTTACATAAAACATTAAGGACTAAAGAAAACAATGGTTTCCTTCAACCAGTTGACTAAACAACAAATGACCTGATAACAAAACGATCATAAGTAGTGAAGTCATCATGTAAAATTCACACTAAAAAAGGTAGACATGACTTTCTACAAATTGATGTACTCAGTTTCTCCACACACAAATCTGGGGTAAAAACAAAAGAAATCCCATGACTGAAATTTAAGTCAATCTCAGATCGACTGCAAAACTCCTTTTTCATGAAAAAAAAGGCATGACCATCATTACTTGTCAGGAAAGAGGATAATTTTGTACATGTATTAAAACTGAGTTACACCATTTAGTCATAAAAAATAAAACAAAATCTCAAAAAATTCCATGACGGAAATCCTTTGCAGTGATGGATAACTTTAACCCCTCCACGATTATTTCAGTCTCACAATCCCCCAGAACACACGTACACCCTAGTCACTCTCACTCACATATCTAATCAGTGACACAAAAACATAATTAGCATGTTCTCGGACTACGCCACATGAGCATATTTCCCCCAGTAGTATTAGTACTTCAGTACACACAGTATGTAGGTGATGTGCAGCCCCGGGTTACATTCATAAAGTGGTGAAGGAGCCACCATGAGCCTCACACAGCCCATCCCGTTCAGAGCCTCACAATATATCCCTAGCCCTGCTCCTAGCCCTTTAATGTCTGCCGACCTGAAGGAACGAGCCAGGTGCACACAATATGGCGGTGGCGCCACCTAGACTTCCAATGGGCTTAGGGGGAACTTCTTCCTTATGGCTAGGGCGGCAGAACTCCAGTAACTTTCCCCAAATTCCCAGGTTTTCCAGGAATCCCAGTCCCTGGGAATTGAGAAAGTTACCAGAATTTCACAAACCTAGCCATATGTCCAACACCTTCCCAGTTCCTTTAGATCTGTAGACACCGAAAGGGGGAGGGGGTAGTTTATGGTTGTTCATGGACCAGTCAGTGCTGAGTCATCGTTATGACCCTACCTCCCATATTAATGGCTCCACGAGGGCCCAGTTCACCCATTCTCATTTCCTGTTCTCTCTGGAAGAAGTGAAGAAGAGTGGTGCACCCGTAAACCTTATGGACAATAACTACTAGGACCATTAGGACATGTGTAGGATGATTCCTCACACATCACAACACTCACACAGATATATAAGTAACAGCCAGGGAATAAGGTTAATAATGTTCTCCCAACTGTGATAGAAAAAGTCCTGAAGGAGGAGTTACAAAAGCTGTGTGTGGAATGATACTGTATTGGATGTGTAAGAACTTAGTGAGAGAGGAGTACATACGGAATGAACATCTGAGTTCCTAGGTATGCTTAACAAGTTACTTATGTGTCCAGTATGGATTCTCAAGGTCCATCTAAAAAAGGCAATATTGGTCTGTATGTGATGAGTATATAACTTAATATGGGACAAGCCAAAATATAACATGGATTTAGTCCAAAGTTGATCAAACAATGAAGTGACCTTGTTGTGGTAATTTCAGCCTAATAGAGGAATAAGGGTTACTGATAAATATGCAAGAGAAAAGATTGAGAAGTAGATAAATCCCCAAATCCCCTCCACACATTGATGTTCAGACGACCTAAACATTAGTACACAAAAAGATATATGTACGCTACACAAACTCACAAATGAAGCTGTACAAAGCACACACATTATCAACACTGACCCCCCATCACATAAAATATCTTATCATAAAGGACATGCAATAAACATGCCCCCACTCGCTCACTCGCTCACACACTCACACACTCACACACTCACACACTCACACACTCACACACTCACACACACACACACACACACACGTAAGTACACATCATCACTCAACTCAACCCCCCCACACACTCTCACAGACACAAATAATATGCAAGTACACTCAACATCCTCCCAACTAGCTCACTCACACCATCATACAAATATGATACACATACAGTATAGTCCTGTGTGCTACGTTATATTGTGAAAGTCAAAAGAGTTACAGATAGAAAAGCATTGTTTAGAACAGACATGCTCTGTAACGTGTAATAGGGAACAGTGTCAGCTCTACACATTGCATTTCTACCAGCAACATTCTAAACAATGCAGAACCACAGAATACACCTCCTAGTCCAAAATGTCTTAAGATATACGTTGTAAAATCTGAGTTTCCTGTGAATTTTAAACTGGCCAGCTAAAACAAAGTAAACATGGGTAAATAGTACATATATTATATATTCCATATTAATATACTATATTTCAAATCATGTTACATTTAAATAGTTAATGAGAGATGGACACTAAAAATCCTTCACCAGCTGCATTCACTCATCTTTTGTGGGACAAATTGTGTTCTAGTTATGTAGTTACAGCTCCACCTGAATATACTTACCTGGAATACAATGCAAATGTTCCACATTGAAGATCGAACACTTCCATCACACATGCTTGCACACAACACTCCCTCAAGACAAGCACATGAAGTAGTTTAAGTACACACACACACACACACACAAATTCTCATCACAGACAAACACACACGGCAACAAATTCTCACACACACACTCTCGTCTCTGTTGAGTACAGAGGTAAGTGCAGTATGGGACATTAAAATGTCATGTTAATTAACATGACACGTGACAGTATTACAAAAGTTTGTCTTCTATAATGTTGAGTTAATTAAATGCAAGAAACTTTAAAAAAAAGAAAGAAAAAAAAGAATGAGAACTGTTAAAAGAGAAACAAAACAAAATGTACAGTATTTGTTGGAATTAAATCTTGAGTATTGATCAGAATATCTGATATAGGTCTTTTGCCTGGAACAATTTCTGCACAAATGTTTATGGATAAATACTCCCTAAAGTACAGTATGCACTACTACTAAACATTATTATTTTTTTTATCTTAAAAAGTAACTAGAAGGTAATTATCAATTAACAAAAAATTGTGGGACTTGCTTTAAGTCTTTGAAAGTATTTTTGTGGTAGTTGAAGAAATGTAAAACATTTTACTTAAGTGAAGTGAAGAATTATAGCCAAAGTTAAATGTTAAAATATCTAGTCTGATAAGCCCATACTACCAAAGCCCATACTATGATAGACAACTATAAAAACCTTATTACTTTGGCGTGTGGGGGAGTTCGATCACATATTTCATTACAAATACAGTAAATACACTCAGACTACAACACTTTTACTCATAAGGAATTAGAAAAGTTTTAGGCTATAATTAGGGGTGATGAATATGTTACACCTAGTGGTGGAAGTTTAGAAGTTTGTTAGTGTTGAAAATGTAAGTCTGGTGTAGTAGAGGGCGTGACTGATTTATAAATAGTGAATAGTAGCCTTCAGTGGGAGACTAGGTAGTAGTAAGTAGCCCAGAAGTACTAGTAGCAGTAGTCTACATTGCAGTAGTGACTATTTTAGATCGGTAGGCAATGGGTTAGCTAGAGTAAGTGTTATAATTTGATATTGCTGTTCTGATTTCAGATTTGAAAAGCAGACTAAAGATTTCATACACTAACTTTTTATGAAAGTAGTCAATTTTGAAAAAGTGAAGAGATATTAGTTGATGCGGTTCCTAAAACAGCTGTATAGTTTGATTGTTAGAAGATAATTCCATTCCCGATTTGAATAGCAGAGAAGACCAATATTTCATGTCCTCTAAGTTTTGTCTAAATTGTTGGGAAAGTGGTCAAAGTAGCTGATGTGTAAAAAGTCACATTGTTATACAAAGTTTTTAAAGAAAGACAAAAAGTGTAATCATTTAAAAAGTATATGCAGGGCCTCCCGAGTGGCACAGCAGTCTAAGGCACTACATCGTAGTGCTAGAGGTGTCACTACAGACCCGTGTTCGATCCCGGGCTGTATTACATAACCGGCCGTGATCGGGAATCCCATAGGGCGGCGCACAATTGGCCCAGCATTGTCCGGGTTAGGGGGAGTGTTTGACCGGGGGAGCTTCATTTGGCTCATCGCACTCTAGCGACTCCTTGTGGTGGGCCGGGCGCCTGCAGGCTGACCTTGATCGTCAAGTGAACAGTGTTTCCTCCAACACATTGGTGAGCCTGGCTTCCGGGTTAAGCTGGCGGGTGTTAAGAAGCGCGGTTTGGCAGGTAATGTTTCAGAGGACGCATGACTCGACCTTCGCCTCCAGAGCAGCGATGCAGCGGTGAGACAAGATCGAAATTGGGGAGAAAAGGGGGTAAAAATATATTTTTTAATTGACATATATGCTATGAAAAAAACTGTATGCAAGCAACTTAATCCAGACCAGACTACACATTTTAAAGTTTGAATGGTATTTCTATCTGAAACGGTGTTAGAGTAGCGTGCTAAATAATAATAACTATAAGTCTGTTTTTTTACAATATTTAAAGTGAGGACTTTTGCTAGTGCCACTAATAATAGTAGGCCTACATGTACTGTACTGTAATCCTGTGTATGTTTTACACAAGCACAACTTTGGCACTCTGGATGACGGGACACATTGAATACAAAGTGGTGCCCAATTGATAGATCTTTAAAAGTTATATTATTGCCAGACACCTCTGACTTCTAAGTTGTAGTTCAGCTTTGTCTTATGGACTTCTATTCAACCACCCCTTTTGGTTTTCATTCCTCGGTCGACAGCGCAGACAGTTGCGGGGATGGAGCATCATTTTATTTTTTAAACTTGCACTCGTCTTTTCCTACTAGCACTGACATTGCTGATTACTTCTTTAATTGAGGAAAAATGTACTTACTACGACTGATATGTGGTCGTCTTACCTAGCTTTCTTACGATGAATGCACTAACTATGTCACTCTGGATGAGAGCGTCTGCTAAATTACTAAAATGTAAATGTAAAAGGAGGGAGGCAAAAAGTGTTAGGTATACGTGTTGTTTGTAAATGTGTGTGAGGCTTGCGAGCATGTTCTAAGATTGCCACCAGTCTAATATCCCCCTAAGACTAATGGTAAAGGGTAACGACAATAGATCAATATTAATCGTTGTGCAGGTTGTTTTGGGTTAAGCTGTAGGAGTTGCAACTGTTGCATAGGAGCAAGAGTTCATGCTAAGAGTAGTGTAAGGGTGGCTGTAACAGCAGAGGGAGCTTTGTACGATATTTCCAGCCGGTCCTCTTTCTCTACGGCCTCTCAACACACAATAGAAACAGAGAAGAAAAGTTATTATGCAGCAACATCATAAGACACATCACATCCACAGGCATGCAGTAATACAGGTGCACTAAGGGCTAGGTAGAGAAACGCATGTTTCCTGAGAACGTCAGTATGTTTCCCAACCCGTGATCACAGAGTTGCAATGATGAAAAAGTTGACCGGAGACTATTGAAGTATTGAAAATTGGGACCAAGACTTAGGCTTGAAATGAATGACATTAAAATCCACCTAAAAAAAGCTGATGACAGATTCCTCAACTCTTTGCCTGTGTGTTTTTGTCAAGTGATTAGATAAAGTGAAGATACCAAAGGACACAGCCTTTGCACAGTGGCCATTTCTAGACATGCCAATGTAATTTTAACAGATTCTGTGACTTTCAAGTTTCCCTATCGCCTTCATGGAAAACCTTAGAACTATTCTGAGGACTCTCTCTGGAAGTGAAGTTACTCTCATCTGGAAGACACTCAAGCATCACAAATGAGCATTGTGGTGAAAGGGTCTGTCAATCATTAGCCTCTCCCCTCTTAACGTTCCCACAAGAACGCCAAGCTGTCGGTTACAGGATCTAGATTACTTCAGACAACTCAGCAGAGATAGAGCAGTATTTTGTTCTAGCAGGTGTCCCTCTCCCATACTACTTTAGTAAAATAGGTGTTGAAAACCCAGGTAAATACAACAGACATTTGAATTGATGATAAATGTATAACGTGGGACAGCTACATGGTGTTTTATGTCGCTAGCTGTGATTGTGGATACACTGCTTAGAAGGGCTGCTACTGCTGGACATCAGTTTGGTGAGAAAAATACACCCTGAAAACCACAGTAGAACAACGATGAACCAATATGAAAACCCCTCGGCCTTTCTCTTTTGGTTTTAGCAGATCTGAAGACCAGATGGGTGTAAACAAGATGGTGGCCGTCAGCTGCTACCCTAAGCCCATTGTAGGGTTAGGTTGAGCAATCGCTGCACTACTTACACCCATCAGTCCCGTCAGAAGGAGAAAGAATAGCGGCTTGAGGTCAATTTCAGATCAGGTTTGTGTCTTTCAAGCTAAAGTCTTTGGAAGATACCAAAACCAAACCTAGAGCCCTGTTGGTATTGTGACATGCTACTTGCATAAGAAATAGCACTAAATAGGTAGTAGGCTACCATAAACTAGACCGACCCAAAATACATTTTTTATTAGACTTTCACACACAGGACTACGGTACACTATGTTAATCTGTAGTTACCTAGAAAAGATATGCTCCTATAGTGATATGGGACACTAGTTGAAAAGAAAAAGGCAGCATTCTGTGATGCTTTAGGAATGGGTAGTCAAAATTATTTTACTATTCAAATAATATCATCACTTATTTTTCCCAGATATCCGGATAGTCGAAAAATGCACATGCACACGGCAGAGGTAAACAGCGGAGATACTGGGTCTTCGGTAGTTTGGCTAACAGCAACAGCGAAGTCTGATTTTCGCCGCGATAGAACTGATTCTGCTACAAAAAAAGGTTTTCTGGTGAGTGTTTTGCATTGATCTGTGTCAGGTATTCTGGAAACTCTGTCAAGGGAGTGCCTGTAATTGCTATTTGAAATGGGGAAAATGGCATACCGAGTCGGGCAGCCTGGAGGGCTAAATACCCAGCAGTAGCTCAACGCACCGCTATAGAAACCACATTCAAAGGTTTGATGTTTAATTCAACTAAGAATTTCAAATGTCCTGGTATTTCTTTGTAGATAAAAATGTCACAAGGATGACGTAATATAGACAAAGCCTTTTCATCGTTAAAATAGGTCTAAATAAATAAATATATATACACATCTTAAAAAAATAACACTCAAGTAATTGAATACTAACATTCGGTCTGATATCCGCGTATTTAATTAACCGTGCCCATCCCTAGTATGCTTGATCATCATCAGTGTGACGTAGAGCGGTAGGACTGTTAGGCATCTTTTCTCAGCACCCAACAGCATGATCGATGGACCCTAAAAATCCCTATCATATCCGAGAATGTTCTCAAAATCCCCATATAAAACGCAGACCCTCAGCAGAATCATGTGAATGAAAGTGTGTGAACACTGCTTCTCTGAAATGAACATTTTTTTTAAAAAGTGTGATAGTTTGTGTATTCAAAAACCTAGAAATGAGTGATACTGACTGTACTGATGTGAAGGTCTATGTTGGCTGTGTGTGTGTTCTCCAAGTGTATTCACACTCTTCATGAAGTTAGACTTGAACCGGTCTGACCTTTGTGTGCATGTTTGTGTGTCTGTTCGGTGAACTCACGCTGTCCGCATAGTTTGGCTTGAAGCCGTCCGGTTGGCGTCTCATCTCTTCCTGCTCTCGATGGCGCTGCATCATCTCCTCCTCCTGCCTACGCCTCTCCTCATGTCTACAAACAGGAGAGAACGTTTAACACACACTTCTGACTCTCCTCGTGACGAGTAGAAAATAGAGTGGGAGGTACACACACACGTACCTCATCTCTATATTCTTGCGTTTCTGCAGCTCCTGGTTGCGAAGCTCCTCCAGACGTCTCAGCTCCTCTTGACGCCTCATCAGGTCTGAGAAAGAGAAGATGAGAGAAATATGGGTTGGCTTGGTATTACATCAGGTCTGAGAGAAAGGGGCTGGCTTGGTATTACATCAGGTCTGAGAGGGGGGGTTGGCTTGGTATTACATCAGGTCTGAGAGAAAGGGGTTGGCTTGGTAATACATCAGGTCTGAGAGGAGGGGTTGGCTTGGTAATACATCAGGTCTAAGAGGAGGGGTTGGCTTGGTATTACATCAGGTCTGAGGGGTTGGCTTGGTATTACATCAGGTCTGAGAGGGGGGGTTGGCTTGGTATTACATCAGGTCTGAGAGAAAGGGGTTGGCTTGGTATTACATCAGGTCTGAGAGGAGGGGTTGGCTTGGTAATACATCAGGTCTGAGAGGAGGGGTTGGCTTGGTATTACATCAGGTCTAATAGGAGGGGTTGGCTTGGTATTACATCAGGTCTGAGAGGAGGGGTTGGCTTGGTAATACATCATGTCTAAGATGGGTTGGCTTGGTATTACATCAGGTCTGAGAGGAGGGGTTGGCTTGGTAATACATCAGGTCTGAGAGGAGGGGTTGGCTTGGTATTACATCAGGTCTGAGAGGAGGGGTTGTTTGGTATTACATCAGGTCTAAGAGGAGGGGTTGGCTTGGTATTTCATCAGGTCTGAGAGAAAGGGGTTGGCTTGGTATTACATCAGGTCTGAGAGGAGGGGTTGGCTTGGTATTACATCAGGTCTGAGAGAAAGGGGTTGGCTTGGTATTACATCAGGTCTGAGAGGAGGGGTTGGCTTGGTATTACATCAGGTCTGAGAGAAAGGGGTTGGCTTGGTAATACATCAGGTCTGAGAGGAGGGGTTGGCTTGGTATTACATCAGGTCTAAGAGGAGGGGTTGGCTTGGTATTACATCAGGTCCGAGAGGAGGGGTTGGCTTGGTAATACATCAGGTCTAAGATGGGTTGGTATTACATCAGGTCTGAGAGGAGGGGTTGGCTTGGTAATACATCAGGTCTGAGAGAAAGGGGTTGGCTTGGTATTACATCAGGTCTGAGAGGAGGGGTTGGCTTGGTATTACATCAGGGCTGAGAGGAAGGGGTTGGCTTGGTAATACATCAGGTCTGAGAGAAAGGGGTTGGCTTGGAATTACATCAGGTCTGAGAGGAGGGGTTGGCTTGGTATTTCATCAGGTCTGAGAGAAAGGGGTTGGCTTGGTATTACATCAGGTCTGAGAGAAAGGGGTTGGCTTGGTATTACATCAGGTCTGAGAGAAAGGGGTTGGCTTGGTATTACATCAGGTCTGAGAGAAAGGGGTTGGCTTGGTATTACATCAGGTCTGAGAGGAGGGGTTGGCTTGGTATTTCATCAGGTCTGAGAGGAGGGGTTGGCTTGGTATTACATCAGGTCTGAGAGGAGGGGTTGGCTTGGTATTTCATCAGGTCTGAGAGAAAGGGGTTGGCTTGGTATTTGATCAGGTCTGAGAGAAAGGGGTTGGCTTGGTATTACATCAGGTCTGAGAGGGGTTGTTTGGTATTACATCAGGTCTGAGAGAAAGGGGTTGGCTTGGTATTTGATCAGGTCTGAGAGAAAGGGGTTGGCTTGGTAATACATCAGGTCTGAGGGGTTGTTTGGTATTACATCAGGTCTGAGAGAAAGGGGTTGGCTTGGTATTAATGTTTTTTTGTATTCACACGTGACAGTTTCTGACAACACTTGAAGTAGGCCTATGGCTATGTCTGCTAATGTTGAATATGCGCCCGACACAAAAGGTAACATTTTAACTTTGTCCTTGAAAAGTGGGCGTCTTCCTCGGTGTGTGTGAGAGGTTCCTCTGAGTGTGTGTACCTTGTCTCATCATCATGAGCTGATGCTCGTGCTTGGCGGCCTCCATCTCTTGCTCCAGCTTCTCCTTGGCCTCTCGGATGTTGCGCTCAACCTGGTCTCTCTGCTGCTTTTCCATCTCGTCCAGGGCCTTCCAGCGGGACGAGTACTCAAACTCAAATGTCCCCGGCTGGGCAAACCGCGGGGGGTGCTCCCTCTCCCTGGAGAGACAGGGAGGAGAGGGGTTAGTGGCTGGATTAAGACCTGCAGGGAGACTATGAGGAAAGTGGAACGGTGCACACACACACACACACCGACGGGCAAGTGAATAAATCAACAAATTCATACTGGTTATGATAAAGAACTCCTGTTGTCAAGACTGGTACAGAGAGTTAAACTCCCAATAGGAGATCATGTGTATAACGTACTTGTGGTAGTGTACAGATTTCACCAGCAACTTCTCTGGGAGTCCATCCTCTTCATCCAGCTGCTCGGTGGGTTCCACTATGGCAGGCCGAGGAGACCTGGAGACAACACGGTGAGATGGGAGTTATCACAAACACTGCTTGGAATTGATTTGGTGCGTTTGGGTTATTTCGTAAACCAGGTAACTAAGTAAATGCAGTCGTTGGTTGTCTTACGTGGTGAGCAGCAGCGCCCCGTCAGCACAGCGATCCAGGGCTTTACGAGCACAAGGTTTGTTGGCAAACTCCACGAAGCCCTTCCCAGTGGGCCTTCCACGGTCGTCCACCACAACGATAGCCCTTTCCACTGGGCCGAACTCCGAGAAGGCCTCCTCAAGGAGCTCGTTGGAGACCACGGGCGAAAGGTTCCGCACTGTGAGGGCAGAGCCATGCGTGGCGAAGCGGATCCGGATAGGTCGGTTCCCCAGCACTGTGCCGTCCAGCTCTGCCTTGGCAATCTCCGCCAGCGTCCTGGTTTCCTAGAATTCCAGGTCAAAGGTTAGGCTCTATTGATAGCAAACTTTCAAAGTTTTTTTATGCACTCTTGATTGATTAATGAGAATTGCCACCTAGATAGTGTTACCATAATCTAGTCAAGCATGTTTCAAAGGGACCCAATGTATCAAGAAATGAATGGTTTCAGGTGGGGGAGTAGGCTTAACAATTGGTCAGGCAGACCCATCCGCCTGAGTAATAAATAGTAGCTAACTAACTAGGGGGAACAGATGGGTATCGATATTATAGCGGCCTAAACTCCAACAATCAAAAGGAGCTTCCTTCACCACGGAGTTCGATATTACTGAATACTCTAAAACGCAGTCTTACCAGTCGAATGAAGCCGAATCCTCGGTCTCGGTTGATAAACACCTCGTTAGCCTCGCCATACTTTGAAAACAGCTTTTTGAAATCATCCTCCGTGAGGTCTGTCGGGAGGTTACCGATGAACAACCTACATCGCTGCGTGAAGGTTTTCTCCCCGGGTCTCCTGAAACTCTTTATATCCAGCGTCATCTCCTGCGACTCTCCGGCTCCACCCTCCCCCTCTGCCGCAGGGCTGGCAGCCGTCGACGGCTTTGGTGGTGGGGCTTTCCCATCCGCAACATTCGGCCTTCGCTCCATGCCTGGAGAGTCCATGTTGCGCTTTGTGTGCTGCTGCTGCTGCTGCTGGCGGTACTGCTGCTGAGGTTTCGGCGACGGTGCGTTGTTTTGAATGTTGACCTGTTTTAGATTTCGGTGAGCCATACTTAGAGCGAAGTAAATCCCTCACAATATGTATCCAGTAAGTATAGCTTTGAATGCGCAGAAATATTTCAGAAACGAAAAAACCGTGCCTCCTTACTGTCATCAGCCAGCGAAGTGCGGCTGTAACTCAAAATGGCGATGACTGCGCGCGCACCGTTGACGTGAGGTATTCAACGTGGCTGTGTTTTTCCCCTTGGCCACCAGGTGGGGTACGAAGACTTTTACAAGATCAAGGGATGTCGGGAAGTTTTTGCATGGCATTGTGGCATGCTGATTCTGATGTTGGTGTCGCACTTTGTTCAACATGTTCAGACATGTTCAAGGTCAATGTCATGGGAAGATTCAGTGTGCTGCCGCTGACACTTTACTATCTAAATGATTGATATTCATAACAGCAGCATGTTGGTTCCCGTCCCAAGGCGGGAACACTATACCAGTAGGAGTATTACTCCACTTAGCAGTGGTACTGGTAGGCTCACTATGCTTATTGCTTATATAATCATTAATGCCATTTAGGCATGGGGCAGAGCTCATACTCAGTCACTCTGTCTATGGTCCAAAGTTTACGCACACACGCACACACATCCTATGGGGGTAAAGTGGAGGGAAGGGGTTCATGGGTGATAAAAGGGATGGTTGGTCTTTTTGTGCGAGATGTCTGAGACTGGTCATGTGACAACGATGGCTGAGACTGGTCATGTGACAACGATGGCATTCACAGACCTCCACACAACTAAATGGCCCTGTAGCCACATTTTTGCCCATTGTGATGACAAAAGACGCCAGGGTCACTGGAAACCAGACAGACACAGATGCCTGACAGTAAAATACACCCTATTCCATATGTATTGTATAACGTGTAAAAACGACAGGTAGCTGACTGTGAAAGAAAAACCCTATTCCCCACATAGTTGACCAGAGCCCACATAAACTGGTTATAAGCTGACATAAGCTGTCATTACTGTTTATGACAGCTGGTATTCTATCCTCATTGCAGATTAATGTACCCCTTCTGTCAAGTAAGGTGTGGCCCAGTTGTTCTTGTCTCTTATTGTCTGACTCAGGAATACCCTAGTTTGACATCGCAAGCCATTCAGTCACTCATACAGTAGGTAGGAAGAGCGGCGAGTCATATTAGAATGCCCCTCCCTCATCTCCATAGTGATCTGTGGGGGGTGACTCCCTCAGAGTAGGATGTACTAAGATGCCCCTAGACATTGATCTTAAGTCAGTTTTGTGTTCCCCCTTAATGGTTTTTAAGGTGATGGTAAGCTGGTCCTAGATCTATGCCAAAGGTTCATTTCTACCTGGACAAGCTCAGTGGCAAAATAATTTAAAGGTATCTAGCTCGGTGATGGGCTAGTTTCCCAGCATCTGGTGTCTCTTTACCAAAGTTGTCAGACAGATCCCTGATACACCCAATTTATCGTCTGTGTGCTAATGTTTGCATAGCAACGAATAGTCTTCCCAGATCCCTGGAAAGGGTCACAGAAAAGTTTGGCATCTAACCTTCACCTGACTGATGTCAGGTGTCACACACACACACACACACACACACACACACACACACACACACACACACACACACACACACACACACACACACACACACACACACACACACACACACACACACACACACACACACACACACTGCCAGGCTAGCGGCCTGGCGATAGAAAGAGAGGGGAGGAGGGTGATTCGTTTTGTTGTTAGGGCTCAATCCCCTGTGCTTTCAGGGGCATAAAGGAAGTGCTGCTCTCAGCAGGGTCAGTGGGCTAGGTCTGCAGGGGAGGCCAGTGTGAAGGGGGAATTATAGCCAGCGATTAACTAGGCAATCCTCTGCCAATCACATGATATGAACTAGTGTGGCCATGAAAAAACAACAGGGGGGGAGAGAGAGAGAGACCACCTAAAAGCAAGTGATTCCTACACCTATCACCTACAGAGAGATGAACCTGGAGAAGAGTCCCCTAAGCAAGCTGGTCCTGGGGCTCTGTTCACAAACACAAACACACCCCACAGAGCCCCAGGACAGCAACACAATTAGACCCAACCAAATCATGAGAAAACAAAAAGACAATTACTTGACACATTGGAAAGAATTAACAAAAAAACAGAGCAAACTAGAATGCTATTTGGCGCTAAACAGAGAGTACACAGTGGCAGAATACCTGACCATTGTGACTGACCCAAATGTAAGGAAAGCTTTGACTATGTACAGACTCAGTGAGCATAGCCTTGCTATTGAGAAAGGCCACTGTAGGCAGACCTGGCTCTCAAGAGAAGACAGGCTATGTGCACACTGCTCACAAAATGAGGTGGAAACTGAGCTGCACTTCCTAACCTCCTGCCCAATGTATGACCATATTAGAAACATATTTCCCTCAGATTACACAGATCTACAAAGAATTCGAAAACAAATCCAGATTTTGATAAACTCCCATATCTACTGGGTGAAATACCACAGTGTGCCATCACAGCAGCAAGATTTGTGACCTGTTGCCACAAGAAAAGGTCAACCAGTGAAGATAAAACACCATTGTAAATACAACCCATATTTATGTTTATTTATTTTCCCTTTTGTACTTTAACCATTTGCACATTGTTACAACACTGTATATATACATACTATGACATTTGTAATGTCTTTATTCTTCTGGAACGTCTGTGAGTGTAATGTTTACTGTTAATTTTTATTGTTAATTTCACTTTTGTATATTATCTACTTCACTTGCTTTGGCAATGTTAACATATGTTTCCCATGCCAATAAAGCCCCTTCAATTGAATTGAGAGAGGCGGGGGAGTGGGAGATGTGGGGGGATGGGAGGTAAGTAGAGAGAGAGAGCACAGGACAGGGTGGGGTTTGGGGGACAGAGTGAGAGAGGCAGGGGAGTGGGAGATGTGGGGGGAGGGGAGGTATGTAGCGGGAGAGAGCAGGGTGGGGTTTGGGGGAGAGAGAGAGAGGAAGAGTAGGAGAGCTGTATGTTGAGAAAAAGAGGGAGATGGGAAGGAAGAGAGGGAGAGCTAAGGGTGGAATATGCTGTCTGTACTCTTCCAAGGACTAAGATTTTCCTCTCCTAGTCCAAGACTTCGCCCACTATCTTTTCTTCAATCCACCAAATTCACTCCAGACTCCCCAATTCTCCAAGATTGTGATCCATTTCACCCCTACACTTCCCTCAGGCCCATCCCCAAATTGTATTTTTATCTCTGTGAATACTGAACCAGTAAGGGCTAAGTACTGAAAGTGACTGAGATATCTTGACTTTCACTATCAGACCCAACTGTTCCCCATTGGTGTTGGTTACAGCCTGTCATAGGCTAGCTAAAGTTGCATGTTATAAAGGAAACTAAATTACATTTTGATGGACGTTCCTCATCACAGTGTGAAAACCGTGTGCCTGTGTGTCTTCCCAACCTCTCACTCCCTTCTCCTCTCTCCCCCACCCCTTCGTTTCCTCTCACTTCGTCTCTCCCTCCCTTCATACCCCCATGTCCTCAAAAAGCATAACTACTATCTCTTTCTGCATTGTGGGAAGCCAAAGTACTTATTTTATTTCACCAAACAAAACCCCCAGGCGACAAGTTAGATATGGTACAAAAAGTTTATTCAGTAACAGTTTTGTAAACATTTGAGGTAAATTAACATTTACATCAACATGTTCTTACAAAAGTTCAGACGCAAGGCACTTCTCTTCATAGACAGTGATTTCACAATGGGGTATCTGGTCTGAGCATGTCTAAATCTCCTTCCCTGCCTCACTGGCCAATGAAATCTCACTCCACGCCAGAGATTCCAAAAGTCCAACAAAATGTCAGTTTTCCGATGGGTGGGGGGGATGCCTGACACAACAATGGAGTATAACTTTAACCTAGCCAAACACCTCTCCAGTATTTTTTCGACAAAAATTCAACAAAGAAGCAATATTTTTTTCAAAATCTACTTTTTTGTATTTGGTAATCTGGTAATTCTTCAATAAATAAAAATACTTTCTAAAATATCGAGACATCCTCTTTTTGAGATGTCCTTTGTTATTTTATCATAGAACACCATTCTGTCTTAGCTGTCCAGATCATTATCTACATGCTAAAGTGTCAACTTTAAACAACCGAAATGACAAGGTTATAAACAGAAATTATGAGTTAACAGAACCGTAACTTGTTTTCAACAACTCTTAACAGAGTTCTATTGGTGGCCATTTTAGATTTTCTCTCTTTGGTGGACAGCTGACCTGCTCTTTGTTTTTTTTGGATTACAATGTCACAGCTCGATCCCATCACCTGGTGGCTTTTTTTTAACATGCATGGTATGTAAATGATTTGTGAGGCACTTGGATTCTGTGTGTGTGGTAATGCAACAAACAGCAGACCTGATTCTCTAAGCATTTTAACACATCATACAGCAGAGCACAGCAACAGCCCACTCACAGTCTCGGTCCCTCTATCCCAAGATATACCCCAATGTAGAGTTTGTGTGTGTGTGTGTGTGTGTGTGTGTGTGTGTGTGTGTGTGTGTGTGTGTGTGTGTGTGTGTGTGTGTGTGTGTGTGTGTGTGTGTGTGTGTGTAGAGAGAGAGAATAAAAGAAAGAGAGAAAAGGAAGGAAGGACGAGTGTGAGGGTAAGGGATGATAGAGAGAGAAATGGGAACAATCACAACTTTCTGTTCTTACTTAAGTGCCAAAATTGAAGTGCCCCCTGCTTCTTGTTGCTTTATGGTAATAACCTCAGGTGGTGGTGGAATGATAACATATGATTTAATCATAACAAGGTCAAAGGTCAAGTGCTTGAGTGAGTCAGTTGTAGTGAGTTGTAGTTTCACAGTAACAGAATAGACCGTTGTTCGAAACATAAAGAGGTACAAAATGCAAAAGAGATTTGTCCAAAACATTGTTCGATAGCTATGATTTTTTCCTGAATGTTAGATGACAATAAAAAAAAAAAAATTGGTGAGAAAAAAAACGGGAAGCTTAAAAGAAATACAACTGCATGTTAAGAGCCATTTTCTGATTTAAAAAACTGGCAGGAGTTTAAGAAAATGATACCCAAATGCACATTCCTATTGGTTTTGCTATTATGATCCAGTAACAAAGAATGAAATGTCATTGCCTTAAATAATACTCCTTATCTATCGATCTTCTAGCAATTCTATTGCCTACTCTCTCTAAGCACTATACTGAAACTTCCCATACTGACTACCAGTGGGGGCCTACAGTCTTAAATCTGCTGAATTTCTTTATGATGAGGACACACACTTCTTTAACACACTGCAAACACAAGCGTCAGTATGGGTTCTTTATAAGTCATAATTCTATATGTATAATATACCCTATATGTACTATGTAATATATTTACATATATATATTATTTACCCTGATGTAACTGCCTAAATGTTGTTGTAGACATTGAAACAAGACTCTATAATATATCTATCACACACATACAGAAACGTACAGAAACACACACACACACAGACAGAAACACACACACAAACAAAGCCTGTTAAGCCTAAAGACCAAGCCTCAGGTTGGGATCGCGCTGGTAACATAGGTTGGAGCTTCACACTAGTATGGCTACACACTACAGTAACAGGTAGGACGTTACCTTATGCACTGGTATTAACCTGGTATTTACTGGTACATTACATATTATCAGAGGGTACTTAATTGTTAACTACCTGGTACCAAAATGTGTCTAGTCGTGCTTGTTTTACAAGTAATTCACAAGGTATTATTGTGTAATTAACATGTAATTTGTAAGTAAATACCAAGTCATTTTGAATAAAGTGCCACCCAGGTACCCTATCCCCGTTTCTCTCCACTCCACCATACTGTCAGAGCGTCCCTCTCTTCATTCAGCTTAATAGGAAGGGTGAGCATGGAACAGACAGACAGCTAGCTACGAGGCAGACAGACAGACACCAGGACACTAGGAAGAGACAATAGGACACATCGGCTTCATCTTAAAGGGTTCATCACAAGAAAATAAAAAAGAAAGGGGGGAGAGAAAAAAATTAACGAAAGCGCAAACCCTCTTCTGATGTCTACCATCAAAGAATAAAGAAAACAGCAGAATTATATTCATCTGAAATGTTGCTAATGTCCCAAACTAGTTAGTCCAATATCTCTACTCCTTTCATGGCATCTGAGCTGCAAACAGTGAATGTGTGTGTTCCCTCTCCACACACGTGTTGGCACCTCAGAACTTTGAAGCACTAAGCTATGCCTCACCTCACCGAATGCATCTCCAGATAACGCAACTTTGTAGAGAGTAATGTCAGGAGCATCTCAACTCCAGAGCCCCCCCCCCCCCCCCCCCCCCCACATCGCCTCTGTATTTCACACAACATTTGACACCTGAGCCTCAAAGATATATCATGTATAGAACCCAGAGGCATTGGGGTGCGGTGTTGGACAGGGGTCGCATGTGTTTGTATGTGATTGTGTGAAGGTGTGTGAGAGTGTGTGCGTGTGTATGTGTTACACGGCAAGGTCGTCGGGCCGGGCTCGGACACTGCTGGTCTTGCTGGCCATGCTCAGCCTGCGGGCGTCCGCCGCTATGAAAACGGGCGGCTCGTGCATCTCCACCCGGGTCACCGTGACATCATCAACGTGCATCAGTGGCAGCGCCGCCTCCGCTTCCTCTTCTTCCTGCTGCTGGTGCTCCTCACTCCTTCTCGATTCTCCCAGGGGGAGGGTGGAGGAGCGGGAGTCAGGGATAGGAGGGGCAGTGTCCGGTGGAGGGGGTGACTGCTCCTGGTCAGAGGAGGTGGGGGAGGAGGAGGAGGGTGGCGGAGAAGGGGAGAAGGGAGGAGGAGGGTAGGAGGAGGACTTGGCAGCGTCCAGAGTCTGCAGCTCCATGGCCATGTTGGCCCAGTTCTGCTCCACGGACTGCTGCTGGCCACTGCCCTCGCTGCCGTAGAAGGATGTGGGAAGAGCCTCCAACAGGAAGTCTTCATGGAAAGGGTCCATCTTGAGTTCCGCTGCCGCTGCCTGCTGCTCGGATAAAGCGGCCGTGGCGTTTGCCTGCTCGTTGGGCAGGTACACCACGTTCACGCCACCGTACGTGGGCAGGCAGTTGAGGGCCGGGTGGGCGATCCCCTCCTGGATCATATTGGACTCCACCGCCTCGTCTCTGGCCAGGGGGAGCGCCATTCGGTCGGGCGCAAACTCGTTGCTGACCCCCTGCTTCACCTTCTTCCATCCCAGGTGGTATATCTCCAGCAGGTTGAGCAGCAGGGAGACGCAGGCTACCACCAGCATGAAGATGATGAAGATGGTCTTCTCTGTGGGGCGTGAGATGAAGCAGTCAACCGTGTTGGGGCAGGGCCAGCGACCACACTTATACAGGGGGCTGAGCTGGAAGCCATACAGGAAGTACTGACCCAGGATGAAGCCCACTTCGAACAGGGTCTTGAAGATGATGTTGAACACGTACGTGCGCAGAAGAGCTCCCCGGATGCGGATTTTACCATGCTCGTCTCTGATTGGGGGCTTCTCCTTTTTCCCTCCTCCTCCTCCGTTCCTGTACAGAGGGTCTCTCTCCTCCTGGTGCCTGCTGGCCTTCCGCTGCTCCTCCTCCTTCTCCCGGCGTTTCTCCTCCATGCGGACAATGTGCAGCACGTGTCCCAGGTAGATCAAGGTGGGCGTGGACACGAAGATAATCTGCAGCACCCAGAAGCGGATGTGCGAGATGGGGAAGGCTTCGTCGTAGCACACGTTCTCGCAACCAGGCTGCTGTGTGTTGCAGGTGAAGTCAGACTGCTCGTCACCCCACACTTCCTCCGCAGCCGCCCCCAGGACCAGGATACGGAAGATGAAGAGGACTGTCAGCCACACCTGGACACAAGGGACATAACGCCACATAAGAAGGCATAAGGGGCTATATACCACAGGAATAAAAGGGTAAATCAATCAAATAACTGTATAAATGTATCAATCGATCAATCAGTCACCTTGCCAATCACGGTGGAGTGTTCTTGAGCGTTCTCCAGCAGCCGCCCCAGAAAGCTCCAGTCACCCATGCTTCACACGATTTCTAGCCTGAGGAGAGAGAGCACAGCCTGGGATGAGTAGCAACTGGGTGAGGCCTGGGTGGGGAGAGGCTGGGGGGGAATGTCTGGGGGAGAGAGGTGGGGAGAGGCTGGGGGAGAGAGGAGGGGAGAGGCTGGAGGAGAGGCAGGAGAGAGGTTGGGTGAAGCAGGAGAGAGGTGCAGATAGAGAGGTGGGGGAAAGCTGGAAAGCTGGAGATAGGTGGGAGCAACAGAGAGGGAATAGGTCTGTGTAGGCACCGACGGGATGAGAGGGAAGAGAGAGGTGGGGAGAGAACACACACAGAATGAGAGAGCATAGGCCAGGGAGAGGGGGAGCACAGGCATGGGTGAGTAACAACTGAGAGGGTAAGAAAACAGGAAAGGGAGGTGGGGAAATGAGAGAGGGGGACAAGAGAGAAGAGGGGAATAAAAACTTTGAATGAAAATGTACAGGTTCAGAAACCAAAACAAACATTGACCTCTGGTTTGAAGCCATAATATTACAAAATATTACTGTCATCTTATGCACACACATTGTACCCATCCTATGCACTTTCTGCTCCCGACATCACTCTGTGAAGTCACACAATCTCTCAGTCAAAGCCAATGCGTTTGGCACTGAAGGAGGCAGCGGGGTTGCATTTAGGAGGCGGCATGATTCCTTGTTCTACATAAAGGATACATATCTGCTCTAATATATTTCTATCTGAAGGTTCTGTCATGTGGCATCCCACTCTGCACAGCCCAGAACAGCTGTGGAGACCACCGAACAACACTCGTCTCCCTCAGACACAGGATGGACGCCATCGAGTCAGTCATAAGGGACTAACAAGCTGCCTTGATCACTTTCACTCTCGACCGGCCACATACTTCTCTAATACATTCTCTAATCACAGTACTGGAGACTGAGGTTAAACGCGCCAATAACAAATCCTGAGCACCACCATTGTGCTTCTTCCAGGCCTACTAGAATCATTAGCAGCAATTCAAAGGAACGTTTTTTCCCAATACAGACATTATACAGTTCTATCAATTTGAAATCAGCTACAATTGAGAATCCAGTGGCCACGGCAACTTCTGAACACATTGCAAAGCAGACGAAAAGAGGACCAGATATCCAATGACACAAAAAAGCACCCAAAGCAGTGACAGACGGTGGACTTACTAAAATGTTGTTGTATTGTCAGTGATAAATCCATCGACTAGTGGTTCAAAAGAAATACAATACCTGGAAGCAAAAAACGAATAATATCAGTTATGAATTGCAATTATAATGTCATTTAAATATGCTTACATTACCCAAATACCCAAATTAACCATTCTTTGTATGCCTATTGTACATGCAACTTACGATATTGACACTTCGGAGATGAGGGGAAAACTCAAATCTTTTTAGACTGGCTTGTAGAAACAAGCCTACTGGCCACCAATACAAATGTATCATGTATTCAAAGTCAAAAACCTACATCCTCTTCCCCCAAAATGTCTCTTTCTCTGAAATAGGTGACTTTGGTGTTTCTAATTGGACAGACTACATGGAACCATGAACCCTATGAATGCCACAGAATTGATAGACATATGTGTTTTGTTTTGAAAGGCAGATTTAATTGAGGAATGTATACAATCCATCCATAGGCCTGTCTGTGTGTTGCTGGGCAAGCGGGTTACAATGGCTGGCCATCTGTGGCAGTCTGAATGAGTACATAACAGCCTGGGAGGAATGTTCGGATCATCAAAACACAGAACTGCTGATGAGGGGAAATATTTGCCCGGGATCGACTGATATGCATTTACAGAGGGCTCTATATCACCAATGCATAGATACAACAACAAAAACTGATCCCAGCTGCATTACTCTCCTGTTACAAACTCCTGTTTGGACATGAAGTGGTTTTACAAACTTTGAAAACAAGGACCTATTTTCCCCATGTTAAAACACAGGCAGGCTGTTACTGTAAAATCTATGATTACTATGATTACCACAGTATCCCAATCTATCGATTGGTGGTGCATTGTTGCTGAATGTAGCCCATATTAGCTCAACTCAAATCACTGGCCTTCTACAGTTCAATATTAATTTCAATAGATGACTCCATGGTCGTTATGCCTGGCCTAGCCTACTCAATAACGCGCTGGTATCAAAGTGGTGCAATACCCCTCTATAATGACAGTATGTGTCGAGCTGCACAGTATATGTGTTGATCCTTTGGAGGTTTTGATGAAATACCGTCTGTCACCTGTGACAATAGAGAAGCTGCCAGACGCGCATTGTGCTCCTTGGCAATGGCTATTGACGGGGATCAGCGGCATTGTGTTCCAGCGGCCGCACCATTTAACACTTTGACCACGCTGACCCAAGTTATTTAAATATATAAACCTTGGGCAGTAGATATCCTAACAGAATACTTATTGATACAGTAATTGATTGCAGGCTAAGTCAAGCCAACATCACTCGCATTGGAATTGGTGAGCGTAAAAGTGGCTACTTGTCGTTCCCAAATAAGCATAAGGACAGGGTGGATGGATAGACTCCCCAAGCCTTGGCCACTTGAAGCAATATCCGGTGGTCACTGAAGCTATCCAAATTTTGAAAGGGTTGGAAAATCCTACAGACCTTCCCAGGTTGAAAGATCCCTCCCCTTCCCTCTCACTCCCCAACTCTGACAGCTTACCAATCTCCTTTGACAGCGGCCGGCCAAAACTTTTTTCCGGAAGCGTCGCGATCTGCGTTCTCTTCTTTTCTCCCGCGGGGTTCGAGGCCAGGCGTGCGCGTGAGAAAGAGAGCGAACAAGAGAGAGAGAGAGACAACGGGAGGGTGAGCAAAGCGAAGCTAGTCTAAGGGCGCGTGTGGAACCTGGAGATGGGGTCCCGCAAAGCGCAGCGGCTGCGTCCCGTGCCCAGCCATCGGTACTGTCACATTGTGTGACCATCCATGAGTGCACGCGTGGGGGAGGGTGGGGGCGGCGTCGCCCACCCGTCAACCCCCCGTCACCTCTCATCCCACCCTGCCACCCTGCTCTTCCGAAATTCCACACCAGGACTCCAAAATTGTGCATGGCGTCTCCGTGCGCAGGGGGGAATGATGGCCTTGACAATGTTGGAGAGTAGGCCTAAATGCATATAGATGAGTTATAGTACAGGACTGGATGTTCCTCTCCCATATTATCTGTACTATCTGAACATCTTCTTACATTTACATTTAAGTCATTTAGCAGACGCTCTTATCCAGAGCGACTTACAAGTACATACATTCATATATATTTTTTTTTTTTGTACTGGCCCCCCGTGGGGATCACGAAGCTGAAGTGCAGGAAAATGATCAGCAACAAAAGAGTGATCAAATTTAGATCCTACATCTTTCTTTTAGCATGTTAAAAGAATGGAAGCTTATTGCAAAAAGTGTGAATTATTTTGACTCTAGTATCTACCTTTGATGAGCATTTAGGTCTCGTTCCTTCAACCAAGTATTATAGAAACTCAAGCCCCCCCTTAAGAGGTAATCATAATTTTCTGATCTGCAAGGAAGGTTTGCAGGCAGAGTTAAGAAATCTTCATAAACCGCTCAGACTAAAGAAAGGCTACCTCCCTCTATTGGTACCTTTTCTTCCTTAGGTAGAATAACCCAGCGTAGGGTTGCAATACGCTCTTCATCGGGCACACTCATTTAAATTTTTTACATTTAAGTCATTTAGCAGACGCTCTTATCCAGAGCGACTTACAAATTGGTGCATTCACCTTATGATATCCAGTGGAACAACCACTTTACAATAGTGCATCTAACTCTTTTAAGGGGGGGGAGGGGGGGGTTAGAAGGATTACTTTATCCTATCCTAGGTATTCCTTAAAGAGGTGGGGTTTCAGGTGTCTCCGGAAGGTGGTGATTGACTCCGCTGACCTGGCGTCGTGAGGGAGTTTGTTCCACCATTGGGGTGCCAGAGCAGCGAACAGTTTTGACTGGGCTGAGCGGGAACTGTACTTCCTCAGAGGTAGGGAGGCGAGCAGGCCAGAGGTGGATGAACGCAGTGCCCTTGTTTGGGTGTAGGGCCTGATCAGAGCCTGAAGGTACGGAGGTGCCGTTCCCCTCACAGCTCCGTAGGCAAGCACCATGGTCTTGTAGCGGATGCGAGCTTCAACTGGAAGCCAGTGGAGAGAGCGGAGGAGCGGGGTGACGTGAGAGAACTTGGGAAAGTTGAACACCAGACGGGCTGCGGCGTTCTGGATGAGTTGTAGGGGTTTAATGGCACAGGCAGGGAGCCCAGCCAACAGCGAGTTGCAGTAATCCAGACGGGAGATGACAAGTGCCTGGATTAGGACCTGCGCCGCTTCCTGCGTGAGGCAGGGTCGTACTCTGCGAATGTTGTAGAGCATGAACCTACAGGAACGGGTCACCGCCTTGATGTTAGTTGAGAACGACAGGGTGTTGTCCAGGATCACGCCAAGGTTCTTAGCACTCTGGGAGGAGGACACAATGGAGTTGTCAACCGTGATGGCGAGATCATGGAACGGGCAGTCCTTCCCCGGGAGGAAGAGCAGCTCCGTCTTGCCGAGGTTCAGCTTGAGGTGGTGATCCGTCATCCACACTGATATGTCTGCCAGACATGCAGAGATGCGATTCACCACCTGGTTATCAGAGGGGGGAAAGGAGAAGATTATTCTTTGTGCACTTTGTATATTTTTTGTAGTACTCTATTTTACATTTGTGCTATCTGAAAATAATATATATATATATATATATATATATATATCACATCTCATGATTAAGTGCTGGGATGTGCTTCCTCAGGCCCACTAACACAACCACATGATTTACCAACATCTGACCATCCACCATCACCCAAATTGTGAAATGCAGCTTTGCTAAAATGTGTCTCAATGATCAGACAGTATATCAAATATCTAATATTTTTATTTCACGAGTTTTTAAAACACACACATCCTCTGTAGGTCATTGCATAAGCCTTTACTCATAGTACTCTACTGTGATTCTGCGAATGCCATTGTCAGTGTATTTACAATGTTATGTCTTCATTACCAACATCACAATTCCATAGGAGCAATCTGTCTGTCTGTCTGTCTGTCTGTCTGTCTGTCTGTCTGTCTGTCTGTCTGTCTGTCTGTCTGTCTGTCTGTCTGTCTGTCTGTCTGTCTGTCTGTCTGTCTGTCTGTCTGTCTGTCTGTCTGTCTGTCTGTCTGTCTGTCTGTTTGCAGGCCTGTCTTTGCCTGTGAGGGGTCAGTGGCCATGTGTGAATATTGGCCACTAGATGGTGTAGTGACTCCAGTGACTGAAGCGGGGAAGGAGAGCTTCTGTGCATGTCTGGAGTGGACTACACAGTGTTTACACATATTTATGATTCGGTGTGTTTGTGTGTGTACTACTTATGTTTTGCACATCTGTGTGTGCATATGCACGCTATGTCTATAGCTCCCCCGTCCTCACACCGCCTTGCTGCAGGTGGACCCAGACGAAGAGGATGACAACAACTTCTCATTCTTCTTGTTCTGCTGCAGAGTCTTGTCTTTGGAAGAGGTTGAGGAACAGTTTGCACCCTCCCCTTTCTGTTTCCCCCCTCTGCGCCGTGATGACGGGCACCGAGCGATAGCCTTGGCGACCAGGTAGGCCAGTTCGGCCATGTTGAGTGCCATACAGACGCAGGAGGAGGCGGCCATGAAAACAGTGAAGACAGTTTTTTCTGTGGGGCGGGAGACAAAGCAGTCCACCACATTGGGACAGGGCCACTGGTCACACTGGACCAGCCTGGGCATCTGGAAGCCGTCGTACAACACGTATAGAGCATACCTGGAGAACGAAGGTGAAGATTAAGGCTTAGAACTACAGATGTAGCCTCTTTATTTGAGCCAGTTTGCAACAGCTGGTAAATAATCAGGAAATGTGAATTATTATGTGGATTATAATTAATGGACATTTTTGTAGGGGTTGATATATTTTTCGTAAAGGGAAAATCATGTCTGACATTTCAAAGTGGAAATGACAAACTTCCGAAGCCTTTTAAACCTCAAATACACTACAAGATTTACATTTCCTGCATAGCAAGAACATTCTCCTGCAACAGGGTGATCAAATTAAGATCCTACACTTGTACATGGTGATGTCATGAATCTTGAGGAAGTGTATCTACATCTTATTCTTAAGCGTTTGTATGTAGTGGAGGTGGTTCATTGAGCTACACTCAAGTAACTTGTCTGCCTGAAATAAAGGCTTGTTAGGCTTTACTCAGGGAGCTCACACAGTACGTACATGAAGCCTCCCTCGAACAGCAGGCGGAAGACCAGACTACAGGCATACGTCCACCACAGTGGCCCGGCGATTGGCAGCCTCCGCCTCCTCAGACTCTCTAGCTCAGCCTCCTGGGCCGCCTGGGCCTTGTCGCTGCGGCAACGCCCCCCGACTGAACCCTGCTGCAGGACCTGGTGTTTGTCGGTGTGATGACGGTAGGCCACGTACATGGCGACGAGGAGAGCGGGCGTGGAGACGAAGATAAGCTGCAGACACCAGAGCCTGATGTGGGACACGGGGAAGAAGTGGTCGTAGCAGACGTTCTCGCAGCCCGGCTGCAGGGTATTGCAGACAAAGTCGCTCTGTTCGTCCCCCCAGACGCTTTCGGCCGCCAGGACCAGCACGGTGACCCGGAAGATGAAGAGGACAGAAAGCCACACCTTCCCCAGGCTGGTAGAGTGGCGGTTCACACCAGCCAGCTGGGCGTACAGGGTCCCCCAGGTCATCTCTCCTGCTCCTCTGGCCCAGAACACACACCTACCCTGTGGAGAGACCAGAGGAGAGAGGGGGTGAGGGCTGGATCGAAGTAGGGAGAGTTGGAGGGAAGAGAGAGGAAGGAGGAGAAAATAAAACATTAGATACAGGGTCCCCAAGCTCATCGTTCCTCTGCTGCCCAGGAACAATCCACTCTACTCTGGGGAGAGAGGAGAGGAGAAGGGGGGTGAAAGTTGAGGTTAAAAAAATAAATAGAGAGGGAGGAGAATAAGAATGAGATGAGAGGAGGAGGAGAGCGAGACAGAGAGAGAACTGAATACAGTTGCTTGGCTAGACCAGTGCCAATGTTGTAATGAACTATTGATCCAGCCAACATTTCTAATGTACTACACGCTTAGAAAAAAAGGGGTTCTTTGTCTTTCCCCATAGGAGAACCCTTTTTGGTTCCAGGTCAAACCCTTTTGGGTTCCACGTAGAACCCTGGTAAGGGTTCTTCATGGAACCGAAAAGGGTTCTACCTGGAACCAAAAGGGTTCTACCTAGTACCAAAAAGGGTTAAACAAAGGTTTCTCCTATGGGGACAGTCGAAGAACCCTTTTAGGTTCCCCCTAAGAGTGTACCGCTGCGCTATATAGCCGTACTAAGTTTTTATAACTGCACTATAACTGCACGTTACATTCACCTCGCGAAGACACCCAATATTCACATCAATGGGGTTTACATGTTATAATAATAAAATATCAATAAGTTGAAGTGTTATTTTTTTATTCACTTCATAAGTTGTTTTTAAAGTGACTTTGACATTCAATGTGTAATGAAAAGCGCTATATAAAATACCTCTGTTATTATTATGATAGGTAAATTCAAGACATTGTGCAAGATGAAATTATTATTTTCAACCCCACAATACTTCCATCATGTGATAACAAAAATACATTTTACATAACACGTCTCCAAAGTTTTAAAAATGTTCCATCTAATGAAACAAATAGAGAAAAATAAGTCAGCTGACAGAGAAGAGAACAACACATCAACCGGTCATCCTCACCTTTTCTCTCCTGAATATCACGGAGGCTCCATGTACCCCCACTTCTCCTGCTTGGTTCACTCTGCCATAGTCAGATCCAACAGAGCTCCAGGGAGAGACCGTCTAGGGTGAGACGCAGTCCACTGATTTACCGCTGACTAGACCTGATGTGCTCTGAGCGCTCTCAGAGACGCACCTGAACTTGTGGATTCACCTACGTGACGTCAGTTTCGGGGCGGAGCTGAAATCTGGAGCGACAACAAGTGCAGTTTGAGTGAGTCTTGAGCTGATGTTCCTATGTATAAGAAGCACAGCCATAGATGTTGTGCTGATCTGCATCTTTCTCTGCTTCACTCAAATATATTTATGTGTGTGTGTGTGTATATATACTGACTGAGGAGGAGTTCATTCAGTCAGTTTATCAAAAGAGGTTTTGTTTTGTTTTCTTGTGGTTCTAACCAAACAGTGAATCCCACATTGGGTGATAATACTTTTTTTGGTGTGTGGATGCACAAACCAGGTCTTGATGTCTTTACACTCAAATGTGGTCAAAATGTTGACCTCAGGGAATGTTTTACACACTATGAATTTTTAGCTAAATCTAGACTTAAACACTCCACAAAACACATTGAACCCTACCCCAACACAATCCCATCCCACCCCCATCCAGGTGCTTGCAAGATCCAGTTTGCTCATGCACCTTGGTTGAACTGCATTGTAGCAGTATACAGCATTTCATCCCAAACACTCCCCTTCTGTCTGAGTGGCTCAGTGGACGAGGTGAAACACTTTCCTTTCTATTCATCTCTCTGTTCCCTACTCTGTTCTTCCCTCCCTTCATACCTCACTACTAAACTGCTCCCACCAGATTGGGTTTCCCTAATTACCCCCATCCTGTCCCATCAGGATAACAGCAGGGCACAGTGAGGACACACACACACACACACACACACACACACACACACACACACACACACACACACACACACACACACACACACACACACACACACACACACACACACACACACACACACACACACACACACACACACGGTTATCTCCTATTTCTTGGGGATTGGGGGCGGATGCCCAATGGTAGATTGGGTGTGGACAGAGAAGAGGGGCTGAAGGGTGGGTCACAAACCCTGCTGAGGGCAGAGGAAGGAGGGGGTACAGGGCTCGGTAGGGCTGAGGTGGGGTGGGTAGTGAGTACAGGCATGGCTTTGTGTGGCTCCTTTTGGCGACAACAACAGTTCTGTTTACCAACGAGGTGAGTTGACACTGGGGTCTGGTGCTGCATGACAAGAGACACAACCAGAGTGATGATAACTGGTAATGTCCTCCTCAGCCAGACAATCTCCTCAGACAATCTCCACATGAGACCTGGACGGAGTCTGAGGAACTTCAGAGGAATGTATATCTTCCTCAACTAGAACTATCCGGAAGCTGTGCGCCAGAAGAGGAAAGAACTTATCCCAGCCATAAAAGCTGCCAGAGCGTGTGGGGACATTGCTTAAATCTGCTTATGACAGGCTCATTGTCCACACTCCCTCCCAAAAGCCTGGAAGGGATGAGAGAGCCAAGCCTATGGGTTCGTAGCTTCAAACCTGCAGCACACACACACACACACACACACACACACACACACACACACACACACACACACACACACACACACACACACACACACACACACACACACACACACACACACACACACACACACCAACTGATTAATGGACTGCTGAAAGGATATATTTGTCTCTTGCTTTGTTTGCTCTTTTCCATATTATGTCTATCTCTAATATGCTACCCAGGAAAGGGCTCAAAATAGCCCATATTAATACATGTAGCCTTAGAAATAAGGTTTATGAAATCAATAACTTGCAAACATCAGATAACATTCCTATATTAGCCATTTCTGAGACTCACTTAGGTAATTCATTTGAGGATACAGCAGTAGCAATACAAGGACATAACATCTACAGAAGAGACAGGAATGCTTATGGGGGAGGTGTTGCTGTATATATTCAGAGCCATATCCCTGTAATGCTTAGAGAATATCTTATGCAAGTGTTATTGAAGTGTTGTGGTTGCAGGTTCACCTGGCACATCTAAAGCCTTTTATTTTGCAGTGTTGCTGTAGGCCACCAAGTGCTAACAGTGGGTATCAAAATAATATGTGTGAAATGCTTGATAGTGTATGTGATGTAAACAGAGAGGTCTACTTTCTTGGGGACCTGAATAATTTACTGGTTTTCATCAAGCTGTCCTGTCAAGAGGAAGCTTTTCAGTGTAACCAGTGACCGTAATCTGGTTCAGGTTATTAATAAATTTACCAGGGTATTTACAAACACTACAGGAACAAGATCATCCACATGTATTGATCACATTTTTACTAATACTGTAGAACTTTTATCAAAGCTGTATCCATACCCATTGGATACAGTGATCACAATATAGTGGCTATATCCAGGAATGCCGAAGTTCCAAAAGCTGGGCCTGAAATAGTGTATAAGAGATCATACAAAATATTTTGCTGTGACTCTTATGTGGATGATAAAAAAAATATTTATTGGTCTGATGTGATTCATGAGGAGCATCCAGACGCTGCACTTGATGCATTTATGAAATTGCTTCTTCCAATTATTGTTAAACATGCACCTGTTAAGAAACTGACTGTTAGAAATATTAAGGCTCCATGGATTGATGAGGAATTGAAAAACGGTATGGTTGAAAGAGATGGGGCAAAAGGAGTGGCTAATAAGTCTGGCTGCACATCTGACTGGCTGACTTAACCCAAATTGAGAAATTATGTGACTAAACTCAAAAAAAAGAAGAAGAAATTGTATTATGAAGCCAAGATCAATGATTTAAAGAATAATGGAGAAAAAAAACTTTGGGGTACTTTAAATGAAATTATGGGCAGAAAGACAAATTCAACTCCATCTTTCTTTCATCGAATCAGATGGCCATTTGATGTTGCCAATTATTTTAATGATTACTTCATTGGCAAAGTGGGAAAACTGAGGCAGGAAATGCCAACAACGAACAGTGAGCCATCGTACTCAAGCATAAAAAAATGTATAATGAAAGAAAAGTTTTAACAGTTTTAATTTTGTCAATAATGACAAACCTCTTGGCATTGAAAACTTAGATGGAAAGCTACTGAGGATGGTAGCTGACTCTATAGCCACTTCTATCTGTCATATCTTTAATCTGAGACTAGAGGAAAGTCTTTGTCCTGGAGGGAAGCCAAAGTCATTCTGCTACCCAAGAGTGGTAAAGCGGCCTTTACTGGTTGTAACAGCAGACATATCAGCTTACTGCCAGCTCTTAGCAAACTGTTGGAAAAATGTGTTTTGTGTTTGACCAAATACAATCCTATTTCTCCATAAACAAATTAATAACAGACTTTCAGCATGCTTATAGAGAAGGGCACTCAACATGTACTGCACTGACACAAATGCCCGTTGACTGGTTGAAAGAAATTGATAATAAGAAGATTGTGGGAGCTGTACTGTCAGATTTCAGAGCAACCTTAGACATTATTGACCCTATCCTGTTGTTGAGAATGGCTTTTCAACATCTGCCATATTGTGGATTCAGAGCTATCTATCTAATAGAACTCAGAGGGTTTTCTTTAATGGCAGCTTCTCTAATTTCAAACATGCAAAATGTGGTGTACCGCAGGGCAGCTCTCTAGGCCCTCTTCTCTTTTCTGTGTTTACCAATAACTTGCCACTGGCATTAAACAAAGCATGTGTGTCCATGTATTCTGATGATTCAACCATATACACATCAACAACCACAGCTAATGAAGTCACTGAAACCTTAACAAAGAGTTGGTCTGTTTTGGAATGGGTAGCCAGTAATATACTGGTCCTGAACATCTCTAAAACTAAGAGCATTGTATTTGGTACAAATCATTCTAGACCTCAGCTGAATCTGGTAATGAATGGTGTGGCTGTTGAACAAGTTACTTGGCATTACCTTAGATTGTAAACTGTCATGGTCAAAACATATAGATTCAATGGTTGTAAAGATGGGGAGAGGCCTGTCCGTAATAAAAAGATGCTCTGCTTTTATGACATCGCACTGCAAAAAGCAAGTCCTGCAGGCTCTAATTTGATCTTATCTTCACTATTGTCTGGTCTTGTGGTCGAGTGCTGCAAGGAAATACCTAGTTAAGCTGCAGTTAGGATCCCCACTTTATTTTAAGAATGTGAAATGTCAGAATAATAGTAGAGAGAATGATTTATTTCAGCTTTTATTTCTTTCATCACATTCCCAGTGGGTCAGAAGTTTACATACACTCAATTAGTATTTGGTAATGTTGCCTTTTAAATTGTTTAACTTGGGTCAAACATGTTGGGTAGTCTTTCACAAGCTTCCCACAATAAGTTGGGTGAATTTTGGCCCATTCCTCCTGACAGAGCTGGTGTAACTGAGTCAGGTTTGTAGGACTCCTTGCTCGCACACGCTTTTTCAGTTCTGCCCACAAATTTTCTATAGGATTGAGGTCAGGGCTTTGTGATGGCCACTCCAATACCTTGACTTTGTTGTCCTTAAGCCATTTTGCCACAACTTCGGAAGTATGCTTGGGGTCATTGTCCATTTGGAAGACCCATTTGCGACCAAGCTTTAATTTCCTGACTGATGTCTTGAGATGTTGCTTCAATATATCCACATAATTTCCCCTCCTCATGATGCCATCTATTTTGTGAAGTGCACCAGTCCCTCCTGCAGCAAAGCACCCCCACAACATGATGCTGCCACCCCCGTGCTTCACGGTTGGGATGGTGTTCTTCGGCTTGCAAGCCTCCCCCTTTTTCCTCCAAACATAATGATGGTCATTATGGCCAAACAGTTCTATTTTTGTTTCATCAGACCAGAGGACATTTCTCCAAAAAGTACGATCTTTGTCCCCATGTGCAGTTGCAAACCGTAGTCTGGCTTTTTTATGGTGGTTTTGGAGCAGTAGCTTCTTCCTTGCTGAACGGCCTTTCAGGTTATGTTGATATAGGACTTGTTTTACTGTAGATATAGATACTTTTGTACCTGTTTCCTCCAGCTTCTTCACAAGGTCCTTGGATGTTGTTCTGGGATTGATTTGCACTTTTCGCACCAAAGTACGTTCATCTCTAGGAGACAGAATGCATCTCTTCCTGAGCGGTATGACGTCTGTGTGGTCCCATGGTGTTTATACTTGCGTACTATTGTTTGTACAGATGAACATGGTACCTTCAGGCCTTTGGAAATTGCTCCCAAGGATGAACCAGACTTGTGGAGATCCACCATTTTTTTCTGAGGTCTTGGCTGATTTCTTTTGATTTTCCCATGATGTCAAGCAAAGAGGCAATGAGTTTGAAGGTAGGCCTTGACATACATCCACAGGTACACCTCCAATTGACTCAAATTTTGTCATTTAGCCTATCAGAAGCTTCTAAAGCCATGACATAATTTTCTGGAATTGTCCAAGCTGTTTAAAGGCACAGTCAACTTAGTGTATGTAAACTTCTGACCCACTGAAATTGTGATACAGTGAATTAAAAGTGAAATGATCTGTCTGTAAGCAATTGTTGGAAAAATTACTTGTGTCATGCACAAAGTAGATGTCCTAACCGACTGGCCAAAACTATAGTTTGTTAACAAGAAATTTGTGGAGTGGTTGAAAAATGAGTTTTAATGACTCCAACCTAAGTGTATGTAAACTTCCGACTTCAACTGTAAATACTATGCATGCCAGTGTCTCTTGGCTAAGAGTTGAGGAGAGACTGACTGAATCACTTCTTCTTTTTATAATATATATTCATGTGTGGAAAATTCCAAATTGTTTGCATAGTCAACTTACACACCGCTCTGACACACACACTTACCCCACCAGACATGGCACCAGGTGTCTTTTCACAGTCCCCAAATCCAGAACAAATTCAAGAAAGCGTACAGTATTATATAGAGCCATTATTGCATGGACTCATATTGCTCAAATGAAAAAACAGATAAAGCAACACCTCACGGCACAACGCCTCTCCCCTAATTGACCTAGATAGTTTGTGTGTACAGTATGTATTGATATGCAGGCGATGTGTGCCATTTTTAAATTGATGTAGTTCTGTCCTTGAGCTTTTCTTGTCTATTAATGTTGTGAATTATGTCATTCTGTACTACGTTTCATGTTTTGTGTGGACCCCAGGAAGAGTAGCTGCTGCTTCCGCAACAGCTAATGGGGATCCTATTAAATGACCAAATACCAAAGATGTTGAGGAAGTGAGGTACGCTCATTATAACCAAATGTCTCCTCTCTGTCGTATCACTCCCATCTCTGCCCCCACTAAGCTGACGATGGCAGCCAGTGACGACAGTAATTTGTCCATTACAGTATGTCTTCAGGTGAGCAAAGAGATGAGGCATTTTAGCCATAATACCCTATGTACTGCTGCTCCATACAGAGGAGGAGGTAGCAGTCAGTCACTCACAGCCCAGAGACAGACCAAATGAACAGTGACTCGCACACACACACACACACACACGCACACGCACACGCACACGCACACGCACACACACACACACACACACACACACACACACACACACACACACACACACACACACACACACACACACACACACACACACATCCAGCACCCGGGCAGCACACACTAAAATGACCAAATTACCTTAAAAATCAGCCTACAGTATACACTTTCAAAGAGACTCTGAAGTGTCCACCTCCGCTCTCCATCCCCTCTTTTCACATCAGTCAGTCACCTTGTTACCAGATTCAGGTACCGTAGCTACATTATTTGTCTCTGTTCTCCCTGAGGCAGAATCAACACCAGCAGGGTTACAAGGCCCCATTGTGTCCATCTGAAGAGAGGAGTTTATACATTAGAACTAAACACATGGAGGGATTCGGGGGGAATGAGAGAAAATGGAGAGAGGAAACGATCCCTTTTTAGAGAGGAGATGGAGTCATTGATCGTAATCTGGATATTGCGAAAATAATGAATTGGTATCAGTGTCTCGGGAGGGCTCTAAAACACACTGTTATGAGAGAGAGAGAGAGAGAGAGAGAGAGAGAGAGAGAGAGAGAGAGAGAGAGAGAGAGAGAGAGAGAGAGAGAGAGAGAGAGAGAGAGAGAGAGGGAGAGGGAGAGGGAGAGGGAGAGGGAGAGGGAGAAAGCGAAAGCAAGAGGGAGAGAGAGAGCGAAAGCAAGAGGGAGAGAGAGAGAGAGAAGAAAAGAAGAAAGAAAAGAGAGATCGAGAGAGTGGCGGATAGATTCTTTCAAGTGGATCCATGAGAATTCTGGTGCGGGGCTGTGATGGGATGGGCCTGGTCGGGGTAAAATGGATGTGATTGTTAGTGAGAGTAGACCCTGGTCATCCAGCCAGCAGCAGAACAGAGGAGGCCAGTGTGAGGGCTCTCTCAGCGGGAAGGATAGACAGTGGGAGAGAGAGGCTCAAGCTGCATGTGACTAAGCAGTAGGTTTCGGCTGTGTAGGTGGACAATTACCATTGATCCCAGCCAAGTTAGTTGTGATAGATGAGGGTGGAACGTGCTTGACTCTAGTTTCTTCAATACACAGCAATTTGAATACTGATAAACAGAATCAAAGGGTAATCTCATAGTTGTCTTTAGTTGTCTTAAAAGGCCAGAAGTCACTTGATGGAGTTGGGTTGACTCAATTCATTTCAAGGCAAAAGACGTTTGATATACAGCTGTATTGTGTAACTCCTGACGAGGGAGGTTTGGGCTGATCTGAGAACAGGGGTCGGAGGTGATCTACGACTGGACGGTCCCACTCCTGCTGGCATGCCGCACACACAAGCATGCACATGCACACACTTGCACGAGCGCACGCACACAGATGTCCAGGCCAGAGGCTCAGACAATGGGGCTTGCAATGCAGACCCAACTGCAAACCCATCATGTATATCCAGTACATTTACACACTCACTGAGTCAGTACAGTATGTGGAGATAAGCAGAGGCATACGTAGACACGCGCACAACTACAAACAGACACCCGTGCATAGAAATTCACACACGATCTGCATTGATAGATAGCCTACATGCGCACTACATTGCCCACTGTGTCTGGTATGCTTTGTAGACTACTGTATATTGACATGCACTGTCCACACTCCAGCAGACAAATCAATTAATGCATTATGTCAGATTTGAGCTACACCTCAATTGCTGGAAAATGATTATTTCTTAACACAAATGATGATGACAAATGTGGGGTTTCAATAGTGGCTTCTTCCCCCGACAGAGATGGTCGCCTTTTCATGTATTATCTTTTACATTGTTAGCCCAGTAAGTCTCAAGTGTTATTACCTACAGCCAGGAAGAACTATTGGATGTAAAAGCGATGTCAACTTACCAACATTACGACCAGGAATACGTCTTTCCCAAAGCGAATTCTTTGTTCGGACCTCCACCCTGGACATGGGATCTAATCCCAGAGGCCGATCCAAAACAACGCGGTCGCCGCAGGAGAGGCGGACGGAGCGGCCTACTGGTCTCAGAAGGCGAGTACACCATCCACCGCTTCAGAGCATATTACTCGCCAATGTCCAATCTCTAGATAACAAGGTGAACGAAATTAGGGCACGAGTTGCCTTCCAGAGAGGCATCAGAGATTGTAACATTCTCTGTTTCACGGAAACATGGCTCATATGTCGTCAGAGTCGGTACAGCCACACGGTTTCTTCATGCATCGGGCCGACAGAAACAAACATCTCTCTGGTAAGAAGAACGGTGGGCGTGTATGCCTTATGACTAACAACTCATGGTGTAATCACAACAACATACAGGAACTCAAGTCCTTTTGTTCACCTGACCCAGAATTCCTTACAATAAAATGCCGACAGCATTATCTTCCAAGAGAATTCTCTTTGATTATAGTCACAGCAGTGTATATCCCCCCCAAGCAGATACCTCGTCGGCCCTGAAAGAACTTCACTGGACTCTATGTAAACTGGATACCATACATCCTGAGGCTGCATTTATTGTAGCTGTGGATTTTAACAAAGCTAACCTCAGAACAAGACTTCCTAAATTCTATCAGCATATCGAATGCGCAACACGAGCTGGTAGCATTCTGGATCATTGCTACTGGAACTTCCGTGATGCATGCAAAGCGCTCCCCCGCCCTGCCTTCGGCAAATCTGACTATGACTCCATTTTGTTGCTCCCAACCTATAGACAAAAACTAAAACAGGAAACGCCCGTGCTCAGGTCTATGCAATGCTGGTCTGACCAATCGGATTCCACGCTTCAAGATTGCTTTGATCACATGGACTGGGATATGTTGTGGATAGCCTCAGACAATAACATTGATGTATACACTGACTCGGTGAGCGAGTTTATTAGCAAGTGCATCGGAGATGTCGTACCCACTGTGACTATTAAAACCTTTCCTAACCAGAAACCGTGGATTGATGGCAGCATTCGCGCAAATTTGAAAGCGCGAACCACCGCTTTTAATCATGGCAAGACGACTGGAAACATGACCGAATACAAACAGTGCAGCTGTTCCCTCCTCAAGGCAATCAAACCAGCAAAGCATCAGTTTAGAGACAAAGTAGAGTCGCAATTCAACGGCTCAAACACGAGACGTATGTGGTAGGGTCTACAGTCAATCACGGATTACAGAAAGAAAACCAGCTCCGTCGTGAACATCGGCGTCTTGCTCCCAGACAAATTAAACAACTTCTTTGCTCGCTTTGAGGACAATACAGTGCCACTGACATGGCCCACTACCAAAGCCTGTGGGCTCTCCTTCACCGTGGCCAACGTGAGTAAAACATTTAAACGTGTTAACTCTCTCAGGCTGCAGGCCCAGACGGCATCCCTAGCCGCGTCCTCAGAACATGCGCAGAGCAGCTGGCTGGTGTGTTTACGGACATATTCAATCAATCCCTATTCCAGTCTGTTGTCCCCACATGCTTCAAGATGGCCACCATTGTTCCTGTTCCCAAGAAAGCTAAGGTAACTGAACTAAATGACTATCGCCCTGTTGCACTCACTTCTGTCATCATGAAGTGCTTTGAGAGACTAGTCAAGGATCATATCACCTCCACCCTACCTGATACCCTAGACCCACTCCAATTTGCTTACCGCCCCAATAGGTCCACAGATGATGCAATCGCCATCACACTGCACACTGCCCTATCCCATCTGGACAAGAGGAATACCTATGTAAGAATGCTGTTTATTGACTACAGCTCAGCATTTAACACCATGGTACCCTCCAAAATCATCTCTAAGCTCGAGACCCTGGGTCTCAACCCCGCCCTGTGCAATTGGGTCCTGGACTTTCTGACGGGCCGCCCCCAGGTGGTGAAGGTAGGAAACAACATCTCCACCCCGCTGATCCTCAACACTAGGGCCCCACAAGGGTGCGTTCTCAGCCCTCTCCTGTACTCCATGTTCACCCATGACTGCGTGGACTTGCACGCCTCCAACTCAATCATCAAGTTTGCAGACGACATTACAGTGGTAGGCCTGATTACCAACAACGACGAGACGGCCTACAGGGAGGAGGTGAGGGCCCTCGGAGTGTGATGTAAGGAAAATAACCTCTCACTCAACGTCAACAAAACAAAGTAGATGATCGTGGACTTCAGGAAACAGCAGAGGGAGCACCCCCCCATCCACATCGAATGGACAGTGGTGGAGAAGGTGGAACGTTTTTAGTTCCTCTGCGTACACATCACGGACAAACTGAAATGGTCCACCCACACAGACAGCGTGGTGAACCTCAGGAGGCTGAAGGAATTTGGCTTGTCAGCTAAATCACTCACAAACTTTTACAGATGCACAATCGAGAACATCCTGCCAGGCTATATCACTGCCTGGTATGGCAACTGCACCACCCTCAACCGCAAGGCTCTCCGGAGGGTAGTGTGGTCTGCACAACGCATTACTCGGGGCAAACTACCTGCCCTCCAGGACACCTACAGTACCCAATGTCACAGAAAGGCCAAAAAGATCATCAAAGACAACAACCACCCGAGCCACTGCCTGTTCACCCTTCTATCATCCAGAAGGCGAGGTCAGTACAGGTTCATCAAAGCTGGGACAGAGAGACTGAAAAACAGCTTCATTATCAAGGCCATCAGACTGTTAAACAGCCATCACTAACATAGAGGCTGCTGCCAACATACAGACTCAAATCTCTGGCCACTTAAATAAATGGACTTCACAAAGGTATCACTAGTCACTTTAAATAACGTCACTTTAATAATGCCTACATATCCTACATTACTACATCCTACATCATCTCATATGTATATACTGTATTCTATACCTTTACCTATCTTGCCTATGCTGTACGGCCATCGCTCATCCATATATTTATATGTACATATTCTTATTAATCCCTTTACATTTGTGTGTATAAGCTAGTTGTGTGAATTTGTTAGATTACTTGTTAGATATTACTGCATTGTCGGAACTAGAAGCACAAGCATTTCACTACACTCGCATTAACATCTGCTAAACATGTGTATGTGACCAATAAAATTCGATTTGATTTGATTTGACATGAACTGGGAAGTGAAAAAATATTCTCAGTCGACATCCACTTACAGTAATTTAACCTTATTGAGGAGAGGAGATTTAGACTATTTAGATGCACCACTGCCCCATAAGAATGGGGTACATTGAGGTTGACATTTAAAATGGTTAAAGGTTAAGGTTACGGTTAGGTACGGGTTATGGTTAGGGTAAGGGTAAAGGTAGGGGTTAAGGTTCCCGAGTGGCGCAGCGGTCTAAGGCACTGCATCTCAGTGCTAGAGGCGTCACTACAAACTCTGGTTTGATTCCAGGCTGTATCACAACCGGCCGTGATTGGGAGTTCCATAGAGCGGCGCACATTTGGCCCAGCGTCGTCCAGGGATAGGGTTTGGCCAGGGTAGGCCGTCATTGTAAATAATAATTTGTTCTTAACTGACTTGCCTAGTTAAATAAAGGTGAAATAAAAACACAAAATAAAAAGGTTAGGGTTCAGAGTGTGGACCTTCCAAGGATCCCGGATAGCAATGAACATAAGAATGGCTAGCATTGTCTACCGCCACCTGTTGGGAGGAAACTAGAAATACAATCATTCATTGAGAACTATCTTTAATTATCTTTATCGGACTGGAGAGATTAGATGTTTATAAAACAAAATGTTTTAAAATCAAGCTAACTGCAATCTACTCGTATATGGTTTTTATACGGCAATCGTTAAAGTTTTAGCGCACCTTTCTACGTCATCATGCTGGGAAAGCGGAAACGGAAACAACTATTTGGCACTGTGTTTGCAAATGTTCTGCTGTGAGCAACAACGTCAATTAATTAACTTATTTACTCCCTAAAATGGCTCTTGAATCAAGAATCACACAAGAAGAGATTCGAAAAATCCCTGAAAAGCCTATCGACCGAGAAAAGGTAGCTATAAGCACTTTATCTTCGCTTGGTTTGTGAGAAAGCAATTCGCTAACGTAGCTAGCATTAACCAGCCTGCTGTGCTAGCAAACGCAGCTGCACTGCTTGAACTGTGCAAGTGACTCCCACTTCAAACTAAACTAATTGGTTGTAGTTCTGTAAGCGGCTATACTGGCATTTAATATTTTTTTCCTGCTACCACATTTTCTAGGAGACTAGCCACGTGCCTGTCTAACCAGTTAGCTAACTGTTTGTGTGTCTATAGACTTGTCCTCTTCTGCTGCGGGTATTTACGACCAACGGTGGCAGGCATCACAGAGGGGACGAATTCGCACGAGGACAAGTCCCTTCAAGTGAGCTGCAAATCTACACATGGTAAGAATATATAAATGGTTGGCTGCACCTAGGGTCATGTGAGTAACCGAAAGGTTGCTAGATCGAATCCCCGAGCTGACGAGGTAAAAATCTGTCGTTCTTCCCCTGCACAAGGCAGTTAACCCACTGTTGTAACAAGGCAGTTAACCTGTCATTGTAAATAAGAATGTGTTCTTAACTGACTTACCTAGTTAAATAAAAAATGTGATAGCCAGTGCTCGATTTGGACTGATAGGTGCAGGTGTTGTGCCGAAAATCTCCCCTCCGCCAGAATTCACCCCCCCCCCCCCCCTCTAATTTCATTAATTTTGTGGCTAGAGTCAAATACTTTCTGTGGCACACATCAGAATCAAATACTTTCTATAGAACAAACTTCACGTCAGGATAGGTAACCGAAATTAATGTGTGTTATATTAAACAAGCAATAAACATTTCAGAACAACTATGGCTGAATTATTATCCTTACACTTTCAAAAATACTAGTCGAATAAGACATGGGAGAAATGATGAATTTTGGCAAAGAGATTTATTTATAGACTAATACAAAATCAGTAGTGGAGTTAGGTACAGGCGAAATGGGCAGCCACCCAGGGTGGCATCTTGCTGGGGGCGGAACGGGGCCCGGGGGCGGGCGCTGACAGGGGGGGGGGGGTTCGCCCAGGGCGCCATACAAGCTAGAACCGCCACAGACACTTGAAACAAATAGCCAAACAGAAAACTGCAGACATGCTTTCTGCTACTAAGATCAGTGAAATGTAGGCTAAGCTGACAATGGAGTGAAGAGCAGAAATCTCAACTAGCAAGCAAGTCACAGCAATGAAGAACGCGAAGGGGGGGTGAATTCTGGCAGGGGGGAGATTTTCGGCACAACACCGGTACTCATTTTGGGTGTCGGTACTGTTTATATTTAGAAGTGCACGAACTCAAGGAGTAAAAAATGTGTTACTGGCACTCTGTTCTGCCCAAGTCGAGCACTGGTGATAGTGTTGTGTGTATTATACAGGGTGCCATGGCTACATAGTTTTGATTATTGTGGTGATATATGATGTTGTGTCCTTCTCCTGAAGGATGGATGCCTCGCTAAAGGAGCTGACCAGCCTAGTGAAGGAGGTGTACCCTGAAGCTCGGAAGAAAGGAACACACTTTGGTTTCGCCATCGTTTATCCTGAGCCCAAAAGAAATGGCTACAGGTTAGTATACTACTCTACGGCCCTAGCTTAAAGGTAGAGTCATTGATATGACGTAGAGGCACAAAGTAAACAGCATTGTGGGTCAATTTCAGCAACAACTAAGAGCGTTGAAGCGCAAGTCTCAACTCCTGCTGTTTTGGTCCCGTGGCTATCACGCTAGAACAGTGTGAAGCGAACCCATTCACATCTGCAGATACTGTGTGTGACTGTGTGAGAGCGAAGTCTTGCATCTTGCTCATCTCAATATCTGCGGTGCTGCTCGTGGCAATGTCATTTCGTTGGGTCTACCTTCAGAGCAACTGGGCTGTTGTAGATTGAAGTCACTCTATGCTCTATAATCTTGGACACAGGGTGTGCACGGTTTTGTTCCAGCCCAGTACTAACACACCAGGGTTTCTGTTAGGAAATTGTGGCGCCGGATAACGTGACCTGGAAGATTTGAAAATGTGTCCATATGGCAGAGGCTGGTGATCTCGTGTTAGTAGACTTTTAAATTCAATAACATTTTAATTTCGATTTTTATGATTAACCACTTCACAATGATTTTGAGAAACAAAAACGTTATTGAAGTGAAACTGGTCCATGAAAATTACTATCTGAAAATATAACTAGCATGCAGAAGGTTAGAAATGGTAGGATAAATTGTTAGCTTCCCCAAATAATTGCCTCCATGTTTCCATGGTCAGATTTAGCCTATAGGCTACTTTGAAGCAAGGTAAGACATGTCTCATAATTTTAAATAAAATATTCAGGTTTCAAACAATTAAGTATTTAAAAAACAAAATGCATACTGCCTCCAGCTCACATTGTAAAGTGGTGGATGACGCGCTGATTGCTTGTTGACCTGCACATTCATAGTGAGTGGGAGGCCCGCTTCAATTACCAGTTGAGAAATAAAAATAGTAGCTCTCTTTAATCGTGTACCAAACCGGTTAACATGCGATTGCATTTAGAAATTGTACATTGAATGGGCTGATTAAAATCACATGTTTTACTCCAGCAGTAACCAGTTGAGGAGCTGCAGGAGAAATCCCACTTAAAATAGGCTGTGTATGCATGTTTGATAGTTGTATTGGATAAATAAGATACACGATGAATAACAAAAATATACCAAATTATTCAAATGAACCTATAGACTGATAAGCATGACAGTCAAATGTATTTCCATCCACTGGTATTTCCATCAATGATTCAAAAGCAATATTTTGCAACTGAATTTTTTATATTTTGGCTGGTAACATTTTTATTTATTGGTTTTTCATTTTTTTTATGGCTAAAAGCTGGCATTAGCTGGCTAATGGAAACCCTGTAACACACGACTTAATTAATGTGAGACTAAGTGATATGATGTTGCCACAAGGAGCAGGATGAACCGCAGGTTTTTCAGGTGAGTGCAATGCAAGACGTTGCACTGGCAAAAATGATCTGCGCAGGTGCACTTCACGCATCTGCAACGTGATGGTTGCAGGACCAAAACCACGGACATATACAGTGCATTCGGAAAGTATTCAGACCCCTTGACTTTTCCCACATTTTGTTACATTACAGCCTTATTCTAAATTGAATTACATTTTTTTCCCCCTCAATCTACACACCCCATAATGATAAAACAGGTTTTTATTTATAAATATATACATATATATATTAGAGGCCGATTTCAAGTTTTCATAACAATCGTCATTTTTGGACACTGATTATGGCCGATTACATTGCACTCCACAAGGAGACTGCGTGGCAGGCTGACTACTTGTTATGAGAGTGCAGCAAGGAGCCAAGGTAAGGTGCTAGCTAGCATTAAACATATCTTATATAAAAAACAATCAAACATAATCACCAGTTAACTACACATGGTTGATATTACTAGTTTATCTAGCATGTCCTGCGTTGCATATAATCGATGCGGTGCCTGTTAATTTATCATCAAATCACAGCCTACTTCGCTAAACAAGTGATGATTTAACAAGCGCATTCGTGAAAAAAGCACTGTCGTTGCATCAATGTGTACCTAACCATAAACATCAACGCCTTTCTTAAAATCAATACACAAGTATATATTTTTAAACCTGCATATTTAGTTAATATTGCCTGCTAACATGAATTTCTTAACTCGGGAAATTGTGTCACTTCTCTTGCGTTTTGTGCAACAGGGTCGGGGTATATGCAGCAGTTTAGGCCGCCTGGCTCGTTGCAAACTGTGTGGAGACCATTTCTTCCTAACAAAGACAGCCAACTTCGCCAAACAGGGGATGATATAACAAAAGCCTTTTGCGAAAAAAGCACAATCGTTGCACGAATGTACCTAACCATAAACATCAATGCCTTTCTTAAAATCAATACACAGAAGTATATATTTTTAAACCTGCATATTTAGTTAAAATAAATTAATGTTAGCAGGCAATCTTAACTAGGGAAATTGTGTCACTTCTCTTGCCTTCATTGTACGCAGAGTCAGGGTATAGTTTGGGCCGCCTGGCTCGTTGCGAACTAATTTGCCAGAATTTGACATAATTATGACATAACATTGAAGGTTTTGCAAAGTAACAGCAATATTTAGACTTATGTATGCCACCCATTAGATAAAAAAACAGAATGGTTCTGTATTTCACTGAAAGAATAAACGTTTTGTTTTCGAAATAATAGTTTCCGGATTTTACTATATTAATGACCCTAAGGCTCGTATTTCTGTGTGTTATTATATTATAATTGAGTCTATGATTTGATAGAGCAGTCTGACTGAGCAGTGGTAGGCAGCAGCAGGCTCATAAGCATTCATTCAAACAGCACTTTCCTGCATTTGCCACCAGCTGTGCAGGTCTACAATTTTATCCCTGATGTCCTTACACAGCTCTCTGGTCTTGGCCATTGTGGAGAGGTTGTAGTCTGTTTGATTGAGTGTGTGGAGAGGTGTCTTTTATACAGGTAACGAATTCAAACAGGTGCAGTTAATACAGGTAATGAGTGGAGAAAAGGAGGGCTTCTTAAAGAAAAACTAAAAGGTCTGTGAGAGCCGGAATTGTTACTGGTTGGTAGGTGATCAAATACTTATGTCATGCAATAAAATGCAAATTAATTACTTAAATCACATTATGATTTTTTCTGGATTTTTGTTTTAGATTCCGTCTCTCACAGTTGAAGTGTACCTATGATAAAAATTACAGACCTCTACATGCTTTGTAAGTAGGAAAACCTGCAAAATCGGCAGTGTATCAAATACTTGTTCTCCCCACTGTATATAAAAATCGGTCTCTGCTTTTTTTTGGACCTCCAATAATCGGTATCGGCGGTGGAAAATCATAATCGGTCGGCCTCTAATAAAATCATAATCGGTTGGCCTCATATATATATATATATATATATATATATACACACACACACTTTACATAAGTATTCAGACCCTTTACTCGGTACTTTGTTGAAGCACCTTTGGCAGCGATTACAGCATCAAGTCTTCTTTGGTATGACGCTACAAGCTTGGCACACCTGCATTTGGGGAGTTTCTCCCATTTTCCCTGCAGATCCTCTCAAGCTCTGTCAGGTTGGATGGAGAGTGTTGCTGCACAGCTATTTTCAGGTCTCTCCAGAGATGTTCGATCAGGTTCAAGTCTGGAATCTGGCTGGGCCACTCGAGGACATTTGGAGACTTGTCCCGAATTCACTCCTGCCTTGGCTGTGTGCTTAGGGTCGTTGTCCTGTTGGAAGGTGAACCTTTGCCCCAGTCTGAGGTCCTGAGTGCTCTGGAGCAGGTTTTCATCAAGGATCTCTCCGTACTTTGCTCTGTTAATCTTTCCTTCGATCCTGACTAGTCTCCCAGTCCCTGCAGCTGAAAAACATCCCCACAGCACGATGCTGCCACCACCATGCTTCACCGTAGGGATGGTGCCAGCTTTCCTTCAGATGTGAGGCTTGGCATTCAGGCCAAGGAGTTCAATCTTGGTTTCATCAGACAAGAGAATCTTGTTTCTCATGGTCAGAGTCCTTTAGGTGCCTTTTGGCAAACTCCAAGCGGACTGTCATGTGCTTTTTACTGAGTGGCGGCTTCCGTCTGGCCACTCTACCATAAAGGCCTGATTTGGTGTAGTACTGCAGAGATAGTTGTTTTTCTGGAAGGTTCTCTGATCTCCACAGAGTAACTCTGGAGCTCTGTCGTTGACCATCAGGTTCTTGGTCACCTCCCTAACCAAGGCCCTTCTCCCCTGACTGCTCAGTTTGGCCGGGCGGCCAGCTCTAGGAAGAGTCTTGGAAGAAGTTTGGAACCACCATTTAAGAATGATGGAGGCCACTGTGTTCTTGGAGCCCTTCAATGCTGCAGAAATGTTTTGGCACCCTTCCCCAGATCTGTGCCTCGACTTAAACCTGTCTCGGAGCTCTACAGACAATTCCTTCAACCTCGTGGCTTGGTTTTCGCTCTGACATGCACTGTCAACTGTGGGACCTTATAAAGACAGGTGTGTCTTTCCAAATCCATGTCCAATCAATTGATTTTACCACAGGTGGATCCCAATCAGGTTGTAGAAACATCTCAAGGATGATCAATAGGAACAGGATGCACCTGAGCTCAATTTCGAGGTTCATAGCAAATGGTCTGAATACTTATGTAAATAAGGTATTTCTGTTTTTAAATTTAAGCAATTTCAAAAAAGCTTTTTTTGCTTTGTCATGATGTGGTTTTGAGTGTGGATTGAGTAGGAAAACAATTAAATTAATCAATTTTAGAATAAGGCTGTAACGTAACAAAATGTGGGTAATGTCAAGGCGTAGGAATACTTTCCTAATGCTCTGTAGTTGTTGCGGAAGTCGGCCTGAAATTGCTGTTTGTTTTGTGCATTGCTGACTCTACCTTAAATCAAGAGCTTGGTGTTAAGTGGATTAGGTACATCGGCTGTGTTTGCCTTTTTAAAAGTATTTAAACATTGCCTCAGTTGTTTGATTGGATGATGTCATTATGAATACTGTTCTCTCATCCACGGTCTCTATGGTTACAGAGTGAAAGACATCGGCAACACTGTGTCAGGCAGGAAGGGGGAAAATGACTCCATGACGCTACAGTCGCAGCGCTTCCAGATAGGAGACTACCTGGACATAGCCATCACACCACCCAACAGAGCCCCCCCACTTAACCCACGCATGGGCATGGGGAGGCCCTTCTGAACACATACACACCTGAACATAACCACCATATCACCAAACCCACCTCTAAACATACATAAAGCCTTTCTGATCACACTGACGGACTCTTACCTTATCTCAGGAGACTACCGGGACTTTCAATAGGGCCGTCCTTCAGATTTGACTGTCCCCAACATACATGCTTTTTTTTGGGCCTTTTTATCTTCTGATAGATCATATTTATCAGACATGCATGTTACTTTTTTACCCTCTTGTCTCCCATCTTGGATAATGTGAAATAAAGTTGCCGTCTTACAATAAAACATTTTCTGTCATTCCTTTTTATAACAATACCAGCAGGAAGAGGGTTTGTGTAATGCCTGGTCTGGTGTAGTTAGGGTTGTTGCAATGTCATAATGGTTCCTATAGGGTGCAGCATTAATACACAAATACTGGTAACCCAGTCTAGACCCCATCCCACTAGAACAGAGGAAGCCATCTGGGGCCTTGTGTTTCCTTTCATCCCAGCTCATCTGTTTCCAAAGGCTTCTCTTGGAATGTTTCTTTTTTCATCCCTAATGTACTATTTAAAATACATTTTAAAAATCCTCCTTGTGAAGAGTGATGTAATAAAGCTGTTGGCATGGTGATTACTAGACCCCTTATTTCTGGAATCCAGCAGTAATGAGGATGGAACATCAGGGCTGGCGAGCGGATCCCTGTGGTCCTGCAGAACCAAACCTGTACTGTCATCTAGGCCAGGGAACCCCTCTGCCATCTGCTCATCTGGCCTGGATCCAGTTATTGAATCTGATGTTTTATATTGATGCATGCCTCTTATACTATACTTCACTTAGGAGAGACCTTATAGACCCCATAGACAATATATCAGTTGCCAGTAATTCTAATTGTTCTACATCTATGATCGACTCTACCAATAAGGATAGCCATTTTAATGTTCTGGGCCCATAGCTACAAAGCGTCTCAGGGTAGGAGTGCTGATCTAGGATCAGTTTGGCCTTTTAGATCATAATTAAAATATATTGACAGATCCTTGATCAGCACTGCTACTCTGAATTGCTTTGTGGACATGGGACCAGGTCTTGATTTTTTTTTTCACTTGACAAAATTCTGATGTAACTTAAATTATTGTATGAACAAAGTGACAATGACTTTCTTTCTAATCGAATAAGCCTCAGTGAGTTTGAAGACTTGTTTTGAAACCTGTTCCTGTCTCTGCATTCTAAGCTCTGCGTTGATTGATAATGCATCGCTGCTAATGTTGGCAGTCATTAATTCACATTAGACACGGCTATCATTGGATGCAGCAGACTGAGAAAAGGTTATGACACCATTGAGGATTTTATTAGAGATAATGCATATTTCCTGAAGACATTCATCTGAGGCTCAGTGGTTTTGATGTGACTATCTCATTTCATTCCTCCAATGGTTTCTATAGGGAACATACACAAAACAGTGACATGCTGACCACGGAATCCCCCACAGTCAGGTGCGTTGCAGTATAATGCTTCTAGGTTAGGCTAATTTACAGCTCTGTTGATCTGTTGATTCTCAGATACACCGGAACAACCTCGGAATAGGTTGTCATGTCACATCAGTGGCCCAGTCACTGGGGTTATTGAGCCAACTATATACTGTAATAGCATAATGGGTATTGTGTCTCTGAAATGAGAAGAGACATCACAGAGAATAACACAACAGACTGACGCTTCAGTGGCAATTTGCTTTAATGACAACGGACATTTGAATCAGAGGAGCAAACCATTTTTCATCAGAGCAAATATCGGCTGAGTTATTCCAGCTGAGCTACGCAGAGAGGCCATGGTGGGTATTCAGAGTAAATGGGAAGAGATGTAAAGACAAGCCCATGTTTTAGGGAGAGAGCGTTTTCTCTGTCTGACTGCACGCCATCCCGGTTCATTTATTCGACACGCTGCTGTCAGACGGGTGTGTGTGTGTGTGTGTGTGTGTGTGGGGGGGGGGGGGGGACCTGTTTATTCTCCGAGAGCAATCGCTGGGTTTATTTATAGTTGGCCCCCAACTGGGTGTGTGGCACTTGGAGAAATTGCCAATTAAGGAGCAAGCACACCAATGATTGCGGGACTGCATTGGTGAGACAGACACAGCTGCGACAATGGACAGGATGGATAGAAAGGAGTAGAACATGAATGAAGAGATGAAGCAGCACTCACACACCCAAGTCCCTTGGCCAATGAAATGAATGGTTTTAATATCAGTGAGTATCCTAGATTGGATTAGAATTGCAGATTATATGATATGATATTAACAGGCACGTGCACTCTTGATTCAGCCACATCCATCATATTACACATGCAACAGTGTGCTCATGCCAAGAAGTGTGTGTGTGTGTGTTTCTTTTCTATCTCTGGCCTGATGGTGTACCCAGCCCAGTAGCCACCCAGTCGTAGCTGAGCACTGTCCAACGGGCTAATTGAGATGAATAGTTATTTCCCTGTGTGCGGTGGTGCTACCAGTCCAGTAGGGCTGGGCGACTCTACAGAGTTATCGACAGAGTTTGGCTTGCCTTTGGCCATTATTGTTTTCAACCAAAAAGCCTTGTTGAAATCAAAATGGACAAAATCTAATACCATGTCTTTAAACATTATTATGACGTACACTAAGTATACAAAATATTAAAGATGCACTATGCAGAAATCGCTCCGGCATTTCCTTGTTGCTAAAATTGGAACAGTTCGCCTAATTTCAGTTTGTGTGACAAAACAAGCAAGAATAGTGTAGATAATCATTGTAACACCAAAACCACTGTGAAATATCTTTCCCATAACCATGAATATAGTATTTTAAGCTATTTGAAGCTGGTGTATAAAAACAAAAGTAAAAGACACAAACACAAAACATAAGAATGGGAAGCATAGAAATAGTGCACATAGAACAGATACACCGCTTCTTAGACTTGCTTTCAATGACAATGACAGATCTATAACACAAAAAGTGACATATTGCAGCTTTAAGAACACCTTCCTAATATTGAGTTGTCCAGACCTGTGCCTGGGTGCATCTTCTACTGGCAGCCTCTTCAGCCACCCACTCTGGTCTGAGTCACAGACCATGGCATCAGCCTGGCAAGACGACCTTGAACTTACCCTGGAGGCTCATGGGACAGGGGCCAGTGTGTGTGTCCGATACGGACGGCTGACATTAAATGGCATTTCTGGCAGCAGGTGTGTTTGAAGGAAACCTATTAAGAAAGAGACTCACCCCCATCTCTCTCTCTCTCTCTCTCTCTCTCTCGCTCTCTCTCTCTCTCTCTCTCTCTCTCTCTCTCTCTCTCTCTCTCTCTCTCTCTCTCTCTCTCTCTCTCTCTCTTACTCTCTCTCTTTCTTTTACTCCCCCTTCTCTCTCTCAACCTATCTATTTATGTTTTTATCTATTTACAGTGCATTCAGAAAGTACTCAGACCCCTTGACTTTTTCCACATTCTGTTACATTACAGCCTTATTCTAAAATTGATTAAATAAAAATCTACACACAATACCCCATAATGACGAAGCGAAAACTGGTTTTTAGATTTTTTTGCAAATGCAAAAATACCTTATTTACATAAGTATTCAGACCCTTTGCTATGAGACTCGAAATTGAGCTCTGGTGCATCCTGTTTCCATTGATCATCCTTGAGATGTTTCTACTACTTGATTGGAGTCCACCTGTGGTAAATTCAATTGATTGGACATGATTTGGAAAGACACACCTGTCTATATAAGGTCCCACAGTTGAAAGTGCATGTCAGAGCAAAAACCAAGCCATGAGGTCGCAGGAATTATCCGTAGAGCTCCGAGACAGGATTGTGTAGAGGCACAGATCTGGGGAAGGGTACCAAAAAATGTCTGCAGCATTGAAGGTCCCCCAAAACACAGTTGCCTCCATCATTCTTTAATTGAAAAAGTTTGGAACCACCAAGACTCTTCCTAGAGCTGGCCGCCCGGCCAAACTGATCAATCGGGGGAGAATGGCCTTGGTCAGGGAGGTGACCAAGAACCTGATGGTCACTCTGACAGAGCTCTAGACTTCCTCTGTGGAGATTCCAGAAGGAAAACCATCTCTGCAGCACTCCACCAATTAGGCCTTGATGGTAGAGTGTCCAGGCGGACGCCACTCCTCGGTAAAAGGTAAATGACAGCCCACTTGGAGTTTGCCAAAAGGCACCTAAAGACTCTCAGACCATGAGAAACAAGACTTTCTGGTCTGATGAAACCAAGATTGAACTCTTTGGCCTGAATGCCAAGCGTCACGTCTGGAGGAAACCTGACACCATCCCTACGGTGAAGCATGGTGGTGGCAGCATCATGCTGTGGGGATGTTTTTCAGCGGCAGGGACTGGGAGACTAGTCAGGATCGAGGGAAAGATTAACAGAGCAAAGTACGGAGAGATCCTTGATGAAAACCTGCTCCAGAGCGTTCAGGACCTCAGACTGGGGCGAAGGTTCACCTTCCAACAGGACAACAACCCCAAGCACACAGCCAAGACAACGCAGGAGTGGCTTCGGGACAAGTTTCTGAATGTCCTTCCCGGATTTGAACCTGATCGAACATCTCTGGAGAGACCTGAAAATAGCTGTGCAGAAACTCCCCAAATACAGGTGTTCCAAGCTTGTAGCGTCATACCCAAGAAGACTTGAGGCTGTAATCGCTGCCAAATGTGCTTCAACAAAGTACTGAGTAACGGGTCTGAATACTTATGTAAATGTGATCTTTTATTTTTATTTTTTTTGCAAAAAGGTCTCAAAACCTATTTTTGCTTTGTCATTATGGGGTATTGTTTGTAGATTGATGAGGGGAAAAAACAATTAAATACATTTTAGAATAAGGCTGTAACGTAACAAAATGTGGAAAAAGTCAAGGGATCTGAATACTTTCCGAATGCCCTGTATGTGTTGAGAGAATATTAGCTGCCTCATTGACTAAGTAGCATCACGTTTGAATTCATTAACTGCATTGATGGGAATTTTTATTCTCCAGCCTCAATGTTTTTTCCAAACTAAGAGGTTTGTATTGGGAACACATTATCAGATGGCAGGAGGGAAAAAACCCCAGGGCTACATGTTTGACGCCTCTGCTCTAGCGTGTGTGTGCATGTGTGTGTGTGGTGTTGGCATGCGTGTTCGTGCGTGCGGTGTGTGGCTACAGTAGGCTCTCAGCAGAGGTCAATGGGATGTGAACTGTGATTGACAGGTTGAGGAAAGAGGGATGTCAGGCAGGTAATAGAAAAGGCAGAGTGACAGAGCTCTTTCTATTATTCCCTCTCTCCTTTCCTTTTGATAACACAGCTGTGAAGAACAGCGCACCTCTTGAGACTGCAGGCGCTGACACTTTTTTCTGTTTCTTTAGTGTAACAACCATCCAATAGTCATCTACCAACCCTCTATATACCAACCCTCTATATACCAACCCTCTATATACCAACCCTCTATATACCAACCCTCTATATACCAACCCTCTATCTACCAACCCTCTATATACCAACCCTCTATATACAAACCCTCTATATACCAACCCTCTAAATACCAACCCTCTATCTACCAACCCTCTATATACCAACCCTCTATATACCAACCCTATATATACGAACCCTCCATATACCAACCCTCTAAATACCAACCCTCTATCTACCAACCCTCTATATACCAACCCTCTATATACCAACCCTATATATACGAACCCTCCATATACCAACCCTCTATATGCAAACCCTCTATAAACCAACCCTCTATATACAAACCCTTTCTGTATAGTGCAAATCCTCAGCAACGAAGACAGCATAACCACAACACACACAACAACACTGATTCAAATAGATACCCACTCTCCTTGCATTTGGATTTTGTGCATTATGTGTCAAATTTGAGAGTTAATGATTTGGTTATAATTCATTATAGCTGCATGTCCTAGCTCAAATACCGTCTGCAACCCCTCATCTCTCTCTCTCTCTTTCTCCCTCTCTCTCTCTCTCTCTCCTCCTCTCCCCTTCTGTCTCATTAGATAATCTACAGTGCCTTCAGAAAGTATTCACACCCCTTTACTTTTTCCACATTTTGTTGTGTTACAGCCGGAATAAAACTGGCCTATAACTACCCCATAATGTCAAAGTGGAATTATGTTTTTCATGTTTAAAAAAATGAAATATCATAAAAAATGGAAAGCTGAAATGTCTTGAGTCAATAAGTATTCAACCCCTTTGTTATGGCGAGCCTGAATAAGTTCAGGAGTAAAAATGGGCTTAATAACAAGTCACATAATAAGTTGCATGGACTATGTGTGCTATAATAGTGTTTAACATTATTTTTGACTACCTCATCTCTATACCCCATACATACAGTTGTCAGTAAGGTCGATCAGTTGAACAGTGAATTTCTAACACAGATTCAACCACAAAAACCAGGGAGGTTTTCTAAATCCTCGCAAAGAAGGGCACTTATTGGTAAAAAAAAAGGAAAAAAAAGCTGACATTGATATCCCTTTGAGCATGGTGAAGTTGTTAATTAGTCACTTCAAAGATACAGGTGTCCTTCCTAACTCAGTTGCCGGAGAGGATGGAAACAGCTCAGGGATTTCACAGGCCAATGGTGACTTTAACACAGTTACTGAGTTTAATGTCTGTGATAGGAGAAAACTGAGGATGGATCAACAACATTGTAGTTACTCCACACTAACCTAATTGACAGAGTGAAAAGAAGGAAGCCTGTACAGAATACAAATATTCCCAAACATGCATCCTGTTTGCAATAAGGCAAAAAAGTAAAACTGCAAAAAATGTGGCAAAGAAATTAACTTGACAACCAACCAACTTGACAGGGCTTGAAGAATTAAAACAATAATAATGTGCAAATATTGTACAATCCTGGTGTGTAAAGCTCTTCCAGACTTACCCAGAAAGTCTCACAGCTGTAATTGCTGCCAAAATGTGATTCTAACATGTATTGACTCAGGGTTGTGAATACTTATGTAAATTAGATTTTTCTGTATTTCATTTTCAATAAATTAGCAAAGATTTCTGAAAACATGTTTTCACTTTGTCATTATGGGGTATTGTGTGTAGATGGGTGAGAGAAAAAAACTATTTAATCCATTTTGAATTCAGGCTGTAACACAACAAAATGTGGATAAGTCAAGGGGTATGAATACTTTCTGAAGGCACTGTATGTTAACGATCGTCTCGTTAAGGGCAAAACAGATTTATTGTACATTTGCATTTCCTCGCGTGTCAATTATGTTAATTAGACCGCTGACAGTAATGTGCTTATTCTGGAGGATGTACAGGGAGCTTACCTTCAGCTGAAATGAGTCCGGGGCTTCTCAAGCCCTTAATTGGAGCAATCTGGTACGCTAATGCTGGGCTTGTACAAAAGCCTGCACACCCTGTATCTCTCCAGGCCTGGTTTTGAAGAGTTCTGTTTCTGAGTGGAGCGTACCACAGGTTCAGATGGAGGCCATGGTTAGAGAGCAGTGGCTAGGAGACATACAGGAATGCTGACTGTCCATTTGCAATGAGCTCACGGCCCACTGTAATACAGCCCCATAGAGATCCTATTCAATTCCTAATTCTATGTACATCCCCTCCTGTTACACTAGTCATAGTAGCTAGGTTTCCATCCAAGGGGCGACAGATTTTCATGCGAATATTCTAAAATCTGCATAAAAACAATATGTGTTTCCATCAGACTGACTTGTTGCAGATAAAAGCCTGTGCGTGATGACGTAGTGCACATAAAAATAACTTTTGCGCTACGTTCCCATGTTCCCGAATAGTTAACTGGATTTCCATCACCATTTTTACTCTACCAATGGTTTTGTCACAAAAACTGTTGGAATAAATAGCAAACTTCCACAATCTGTTTTTTTGCGCATGTTCTCTGGACTTTGCTGATAAATTAGAAATATGGATAAGAGTAAAATAATTGTATTTTATTTGATAATTGGCAGCCAAGCACCAATCATCATGTCACCAGCATTCAAATAATAGCCTACCCTCGATGTTTAGCCTATTGGCAATGTGCCTGATCACTGTGCACTTAACCCCCATGTGAAGTTCATCATAACTTATTTCATCTGCTATAAACTTCTGATGCTTTTCCATGTGGTGGTGGTTCGCCCATATCATCGTGTGACTCCAAGTTTACTTCCATATGATGGTTATTGTATGAATATTTGTGCATAAAGGCATTTCTACCGCCATTTCTCCCATATTTAATTTGACCGACAAAAAATGATCCCACCATGTCCAACGAGCAAATTGTCTGTCGACATTTCTGAAATTATACCGACATTTCCTGTTTCTGTAAGTCCTGTCGCAACTTTTTTTAATGCGCCAGGTAATTAATCCACATGAAATGGTTGGGTGGAAACCTGAGAGATATCAGCCTCACTCAAGGCCTGGAGAATACCCTGCCCTGATCAGACAGCATGCTTCTTGGCTTCCTATGACTGTTGACTACCCGCTCTAGTGGATGAAGAAACCGTGGTCTTTTGCTGTGTGGTTTTCCTTGTGGTGGTTACTATACAGGCTTTTTCTGTGGATGGCTAGGTAGTCAGGACCCCACGAAGAGGCTGGGTCACATCACATACGCACACACACACACCGTATCCTCTGGGCTGTGCTGCCAGTCCTAGCACCACAGGGAGAACTGTCTGAGGTCTGGAAGCTATAAATGCTGAGAGAGAGCGAGAGAGAGAGAGAATATGAATCTGTCTCAGGATGGATTCCTGAGCTTTTATGATGGAGTCCATACTTCCTCCAACCCCTTCAGTTCAAAATGGCGGAAACATACAGTATTCACTACCATCACTGCAGGGGCCATGAAGCCTTGATGAGGAAGCCATTTCTCAGCCATCCCTAACAAGATTTTACTTAATTTTAAGAGTTAATTTAATAACATTATTTCATTGTGAAAGTACATTTTCTATTTAACTTTTGATCATTTAAAAATATATATGTATTTCTGTGTCACGACTTCCGCCGAAGTCGGTCCCTCTCCTTGTTCGGGAGGCGTTCGGCGGTCGACGTCACCGGCTTTCTAGCCATCGCCGATCCACTTTTCATTTTCCATTTGTTTTGTCTTTGTTTTCTACACACCTGGTTTCTATTCCCCAATTACATGTTCAGTATTTAACCCTCTGTTTCCCCCATGTTTGTGTGCGTGTTTGTATATAATGTTCAGGTCGTTACTTGTTGGCTGGTATTGTTTGCCGGGTTCGTTATTACGCCGTTACTTACGAGTGACCGGTAATTTCACGCACCTTTAGTATTTGTTTTATACTGGTGCTGTTCGTGGAATAAATTACCTTGTACACTCATCTCTGCTCTCCTGCGCCTGATTCCATGCACCAGTTACCCACAGCCTGACATTCTGCTTTGTCATGCATATGGAATATGGCAGGTACTGTAGATGGAATAACTCTCTTGTTGATGTTTGTAATTTACAGCGATTTCCTCGGCAAAGTGAATTAGCCTTCAGTCTAAACTGAAGCAACCTGTGGGTGTTGTGGCTGCCCTTCTGCTCTGATGCATCTGAGACACTTAAAACGCTCACAAAAAGCCTTTCAGACTAATGGCAAAACGTACCACATTCTCTACAAACCAGCAGGACATAAACCCATCACTCTCTGTTGGAGAGTTAGGAATATAAGCACATTGTTCCCAGTAGAAAACACTTTCCAAATAATTACTCAACAGTTATACAATATCTTAACTTGTCTTTAGAAGGCGTCGCTACGTTTTTGAATTGACATTCTCCGCTGTTTTGGCCGTGCGGTTTAAAAAGGGTGGTCAACTTTTAGGATTGGATCTTAAGGAATGCATTTCATCATGCACAGCTGTTGTCAAAAGTCATCTTTGATATAAAGGTTTCACTCTGGAATGGTTTTGTATGTATTTCAGGATTTCAAGTGACCACAATCTAACAGTGAGCCCAACAGAAATGTATTACTTTAGCTTTTATCATTGTCATATTATTTGGTTAAATGACATCAATAAGAACCTGTTGGAATGTTCAACAAAGGACTGCATAGGTGAGTGTGTGTTGGGAAGTATTGTGACACGCTGAGATTGTTGTCGCTAATTCGGTTTTGTCTGCTCTAATCTTCCATGTCTGAGCTTTACATTTCGAGTCAGAGAAGGGGGCCACGCCCAGGCATTGCTCCTGAGTGTGTGTGTGTCTTCATCCACTTGGTATGCCACACACAGATGTAATCTACTTTTATACAGAGTGTTAGTCATCTATGTGATCTGTAGATGGTTGATTGGGATTTAGGTTACACAAACACACACGCACACGCACACACATTTGGCTTTCAGCGAAATTAAACTCCAGTTAACACAAGGCTTTGCGGTGCGATCGAAGAAAAACGCCAACACACACATACAGAACAGCTATGGCATTTCCCCTGCTTGATAGAAAACCTGTAGCTACACACACACTCATGCAGACACACAACACACACACACACACACACACACACACACACACACACACACACACACACACACACACACACACACACACACACACACACACACACACACACACACACACACACACACACACACACACACACACACACAGTTTGCTACAGCAGGAAAATAATCCTGCAGCAACAGGAAATGTGAATTATTATGTGGATTATAATTAATGGACATTTTTGTAGGGGTTGATACATTTTCCGCAAGGGAAAATCAAGTCTGACATTTCAAAGTGGAAATTACAAACTTCAGAAGCCTTATTACACCTTGAATATACTAGACGTTTTAAATGTCCATTTCCCCTGTTTGATAGAAAACCTGTAGCTACACAATCTGTTTCTGTTTGTGTTCAGGTGACATTTCCTGTATGGTGATATTTTGTTCCATTTCCTGATGATACAGTATCTCCAGGACCCATGCTGCACAACATCAGTAGATGCTATGTGATGTGACATTTTCCCTCTGTGCCTTCCACGGGGACCCCGGTGTGTGTGACTGTGTCTGTGTGACTGTGTGTGTGTTGGTGGTTCAGTTTGACGATGTGACTGTCCTGGTCTCCTTTAGTATTGTTTGATGCTCTGTCTAGTTCACCTGTCTGTCCTTCAGAGATAGAGGCAGAACGTGAACGCTGTGTGCTGTCTGTCATCTTGTCTAGACAGCCTGTTGTACACATTCCAGTCACTTACATTCTCTTCAGAGTCAGGAGCACTCACACAGGCACAGACGAAAGCACGCACACGCACACACACACACAGTCTTGTATAACTAACCTTGTGGGGACACACAACTCAGGCCCATTCAAAATTATATTTTCAGTAACCCTAACCCTAACCTTAACCCAAAAACCTAACTTTTACCCTAACCCTAAAACTAACCTTAGTTCCTAACCCTAACCCTTAACGTAATTCTAATTCTAATTCTAACCTTAACCCTAAACCTCCTAGAAATAGCATTTGATCTTGTGGGGACCAACAAAATGTCCCCAGTTGGTCACACCGGGAACAGGGTTGGAGGGCCCCGGGTTGGAGGGATAGAGAAAGAAACCCAGCCAGCAGCACGCAGGCCACACCATGGAAGGACAGAGAGATGCTAGGTCTGTAAGGAAAGAGAGATACTAGGCATGGGAAGGAGAGAGAGATACTAGGTCTGGAAGGAGACCTTCCACTTCTGCACTTCTGGTTCCCACAAGAATAGTTACGCGCGCACGCACGCACGCACGCACGCACGCACGCACGCACGCACGCACGCACGCACGCACGCACGCACGCACGCACGCACGCACGCACGCACGCACGCACGCACGCACGCACGCACGCACGCACGCACGCACGCACGCACGCACACACACACACACACATCCAGCGGATTATTCTGTAGCCTCTGCTCTTGATTGGGTGAACTGATGCGGTTTTAATTGGGAATAGCCTCCAGACTCAAGATAATTGAATCTAATTCACAATAATATTAGCTTATTTATTCACATTGTTCATTTTAATTGTTAGAAATGTGTAGATTCTGTTTCTCTGAGATTATCTGAGGTAAACCGATTGTTATTGATTTGAATTAATTCCTCTTTTAATTTAAACGTATAAACAGTTTGCTCAAAGCAAAAGGCATGAAAACCTGTTTTTTTTATCTTCCTCTTCTCTCAGACCAATTATAAACTTCACAGCTGAATTAATGATTCATGCAGCGTATAGAGGAGTAGGTTTACTCTTGTCGTTTGCGGAGAGTTCTGTGGTTATTAGTATTTTAGGACTTTTCTGCATTTAGATACGAAATCCATGGGTTCCCTAAGGGGTTGTTTCCCAACAATCAAGGCCCAAACTCCACTGCTGAAAAAGTTGAATAATGCATCGTTCCTATCTATCCCCCTTCCTCCCTTCCTTCCTTCTCTCCTTCCATCCCTCAGCTTCTTCCTCATCTTTATTCTCTCTCCCTCTTCCTCAACCTTAATTTTTTTCCTGCCATCCCTCTCTTTCCCTTCCTTCCTTTCTCAATGTGACCTAATAGTATAATAATAATAATAATAATAATGATGATGATGAATTCAATTTCTTGAGCGCTTTTCATTTACAGACATAAATTGTAAAACTATTTATATTGTGAGCAACCAGTGTAGCATTGGGTCAAAGAAATTTGGTGGAAAGAAACCATCATTTCACTTCTTTAGTCTGTGAGGGATACATCAAAGGTATAGTCCACCCCCAAATTGTATCCAATTAGATGGTGTCAATCTGCTCCTGCATATTTCTCCTAATCCACTGTAAAGCCGGATGTACACAACAACAGATGGATTGCAGTACTGACCCAGCTCATCTTCATCACCTACGTGGTGTGATATCAGGGGGAGTTATTGAGAGCCTTCCTCTCCAGCGGCTTTAACCTAACTGGTAAAATCATAATTTCTCTCTGTATAGTTTTGCTGTAAGGGAGTCGCAGTCATCCCCTCATCTGTAGATTAATCCATAAGCTTTCAAAGTGCTGAAAAGATGGGAATTGAGCTGTTTAAAGGGAATCGTAAAGGATTTTACATCAAGGGGAAGTTTTAGGATTGACAACAGCAGTGTTTCCTACTCTAGTCCTCCAGTACCCCAAAAGAACACGTTTGTTTGTACTCCCTGACAAACTCATTGAGGGCTTGATAATTAGTTGGCAAGTTGAATCAGGTGTTCTTGTCCGGGGCCACAACATAAATGTGTACTGTTGGGGTGCTGGAGGACTGGAGTTGGGAACAATGGACTACAGCAGTAGCTCTGTTTTCAATGATATGAGAACAGTCTGGGCCTATATTGAATAGAATATTCCTAGGCCTTCGCCTATACAGTTCAATGTACACATAAGGGAAAATCATTATCAGCCAATAGAAACATATTTGTTATTCCACCTCCTCATCAACAATGTCTTCAAAACGTGACAGGTTTTCATTGAACATAATAAAGTGATCTTTTTCCTTAAGGCCGGAATGAGTCTGTCGCTCTCTCTCTGCTGAATATTAACATTGATTCAGATCTGTTAATGGCCGGTCATAAAGACCATAGATTTACAGAGCCTGGCACTGACTTACGGTTAGAACAGTCTTATAAAGGTGTCAGTCTACCAGTGGAACTATACTGCTCTTTGGCCTGCAGTTAACTGCCTCAAGGTATATAACGGTTTTCATAAAGTCTCAATGGGATTTATTAACGTTGTAGCTGGGCCTCTGGGCATTCTGATCTAGGCCTCTGGGCATTCTGACCTAGGCCTCTGGGCATTCTGATCTAGGCCTCTGGGCATTCTGACCTAGGCCTCTGGGCATTCTGACCTAGGCCTCTGGGCATTCTGACCTAGGCCTCTGGGCATTCTGACCTAGGCCTCTGGGCATTCTGACCTAGGCCTCGGGCATTCTGACCTAGGCCTCTGGGCATTCTGACCTAGGCCTCTGGGCATTCTGACCTAGGCCTCTGGGCATTCTGATCTAGGCCTCTGGGCATTCTGACAAGCCTCTGGGCATTCTGACCTAGGCCTCTGGGCATTCTGACCTAGGCCTCTGGGCATTCTGACCTAGGCCTCTGGGCATTCTGACCTAGGCCTCTGGGCATTCTGATCTAGGCCTCTGGGCATTCTGACCTAGGCCTCTGGGCATTCTGATCTAGGCCTCTGGGCATTCTCATAAAGACCATGTAGGATGAAATGTCAATACTTATAACTAGAAGTCAATGAGAGCTGCATCTGTGATTCTGAGTGCATCAAAGTCATACGAGTGGATAAAATGTGAATTGGTGGAAGTGGATACATAAGTGGATACATAAGTAAGTGGGTGGGATACGGCAGCCATTTTATGTAAAATTGCCATGTGGACTATCACGGTGGAGAGGTGAGGAGGAAATTGACAAAGTAGACTCTGTTTTATGCAAGATGGCGCCGACAGAGATGGTCGCCTCGCTTTGAGTCCTTAGGAAACTATACAGTATTTTGTTTTTTTATGTATTATTTCTTATATTGTTACCCCAGGAAATCTTAAGTCTTATTACATACAGCCGGGAAGAACTATTGGATATAAGAGCGACGTCAACTTATCAACATTACGACCAGGAATACAAATTCCCCGAAGCGGATCCTCTGTTTGGACCACCACCCAGGACAATGGATCTAATCCCAGAAGCCGACCCAGGACAACGGCGCCGCAGAAGGGGCAGATGGAGCGGCCTCCTGGTCAGGCTCCATAGACGTGTACATCGTCAACCGCTCCCGCGTATACTACTCGCCAATGTCCAGTCTCTTGACAACAAGGTAGACGAAATTCGAGCAAGGGTTGCCTTCCAGAGAGACATCAGAGATAGTAACATTCTCTGTTTCATGGAAACATGGCTCTCTCGGGTATGTTGTCGGAATCGGTTCAGCCACCAGGCTTCTCCATGCATCGTGCCGACAGAGATAAACACCTCTCTGGAAAGAAGAAGGGCGGGGGTGTATGCTTCATGATTAATGGCTCATGGTGTAATCATAAGAACATACAGGAACTCAAGTCCTTCTGCTCACCCGACCTAGAATTCCTCACAATCAAATGCCGGCCATATTACCTTCCAAGAGAATTCTCGTCAGTTATCGTCACAGCTGTGTACATTCCCCCTCAAGCAGACACCAAGATGGCCCTAAAGGAACTTCACTGGACTCTATGTAAACTGGAAACCATATATCCTGAGACTGCATTTATTGTAGCTGGGGATTTTAGCAAAGCAAATTTGAGAACAAGGCTACCTAAATTCTATCAGCATATTGATTGCACTACGCACGGGGATAATACACTCGACCACTGCTACTCTAACTTCCGCGATGCATACAAAGCCCTCCCCCACCCTCCCTTCGGAAAATCCGACCACGACGCCATCTTGCTCCTACCGACTTATAGGCAGAAACTCAAACAGGATGTACCAGTGACTAGAACCATTCAACGCTGGTCTGACCAATCGGAATCTACGCTTCAAGATTGTTTTGATCACCCAGACTGGGATATGTTCCGGTCTGCCTCAGAGAATAACATCGACCTATATGCTGACTATGTGAGTGAATTTGTAAGGAAGTGCATTGGAGATGTTGTACCCACTGTGACTATTAAAACCTACCCTAACCAGAAACCATGGATGGATAGCGGCATTCATGCAAAACTGAAAGGCCGAACCACCACATTTAACCATGGAAAGAGGTCTGGGAATATAGACAGTGTAGTTATTCCCTCCGCAAGGCAATCAAACAAGCGAAATGCTGGAACAGGGACAAAGTGGAGTCGCAATTCAACGGCTCAGACACGAGACGTATGTGGCAGGGTCAACAGTCAATCACGGACTACAAGAAGAAAACCAGCCATGTCACGGACACCGACGTCACGCTTCCAGACAAACTAAACACCTTCTTTGCCCACTTTGAGGATAACACCGTCGCGGCCCGCTAACAAGAACTGCCCCCCCCCCCCTCCTTTTCCGTGACCGACTTAAGTTAAACATTTACATATGTTAACCCTCGCAAGGCTGCTGGCCCAGACACCATCCCTAGCGGCGTCCTCAGAGCATGCGCAGACCAGCTGGCTGGTGTGTTTACGTTCTCTATCCCAGTCTGCTGTCCCCACATGCTTCAAGATGGCCACCATTGTACCTGTACCCAAGAAGGCAAAGATAACTGAACTAAATGACTACCGCCCCGTAGCACTCACTTCTGTTATCATGAAGTGCTTTGAGAGACGAGTCAAGAATCATATCACCTCCACCTTACCGGCCACCATAGACCCATTTCAGTTTGCATACCGCCCTAACAGGTCCACAGACGATGCAATCGCTATCACACTACACACTGCCTTATCCCATCTGGACAAGAGGAATACCTATGTAAGAAGGCTGTTCATTGACTACAGCTCAGCATTCAACACCATAGTACCCTCCAAGCTCATCATCAAGCTGGAGGCCCCGGGCCTCGACCCCGCCCTGTGCAATTGGGTCCTGGACTTTCTGACGTGCTGCCCCCAGGTGGTGAAGGTAGGAAACAACATCTCTACCTCACTGACCCTCAACACTAGGGCCCCACAAGGGTGCGTGCTCAGCCCCCTCCTGTACTCCCTGTTCACCCATGACTGCGTGGCCATGCACGCCTCCAACTCAATCATCAAGCTTGCAGATGACACAACAGTAGTGGGCTTGATTACCAACAACAACGAGACAACCTACAGGGAGGAGGTGAGGGCACTCCGAGTGTGGTGTCAGGAAAACAACCTCTCCCTCAACGTCAACAAAACAAAGGAGATGATCATGGACTTCAGGAAACAGCAGAGGGAGCACCCCCATATCCACATCGAAGGGACAGCACTGGAGAAAGTGTTACGTTTTAAGTTCCTCGGCATACACATACATACTGTATTTTATACCATCTATTGCACCTTGTCTATGCTGCTCGGCCATCGCTCCTCCATATATTTATATGTACATATTCACATTCACCCCTTTTAGATTTGTGTGTATTAGGTAGTTGTTGGGGAATTGTTAGATTACTCGTTGGTTATTACTGCATTGTCGGAACCAGAAGCACAAGTATTTCGCTACACTCGCATTAATTAACATCTGTTAACCATGTGTATGTGACAAATAAAATTGGATTTGATTTGCCACTGCCAAGTGACGTATTACCTAGTCACCTTCTGGCATCACATATCAATAAGTCAGTCAATATCTGAGGCTAACCAAGCCAGACCTATAACCCACCCTACAGCAGTCAGGTGTGAAACACTTCTCCATTAGAGACATAAATACCCTAGTCAGCTCTCACTCTTCTAACTTATCTCTTTCTTTCTTTCTTTTCTTTCTTTCTTTCTTTCTTTCTTTCTTTCTTTCTTTCTTTCTTTCTTTTTTCTTTCTTTCTTTCTTTTCTCTCTCTCTCTCTCTCTCTCTCTCTCTCTTTCTTTCTTTCTTTCTTTCTTTCTTTCTCTCTCTCTCTCTCTCTCTCTCTCTCTCTCTCTCTCTCTCTCTCTCTCTCTCTTTCTCTCTTTCTTTCTCTCTCTCTAACTCCCCTTCCTTTTCTATCCCTCTGTCTATCTCTCCACAATTTTCCCTCATATTGTCACTCCCCATTCTCTCTCTCTTTCTCTGTATACCACCTTCCCCCACACTTTCACTCCATTCTCTCCTCCTCTTACTTTCTCTGGCACTGACAGAAAGGTGAAAAGAGGTGTGTATCTCCTCCTGTTTTCTCTGTGTGAGTCAAGCTGTCTCTCCCTCTCCTCTTTCTTTTTCCATCACTCATCTTTCCATCCACCTCCCTCCCTTTCTTCCTCTCTATCTGGTCAGAAACACATTTCCAGGGATTCCCTCCGGCTGTGACTCCTTCATAGCACCCTTGACCCAGTTACAGTGGAAACAACCCACGTGTAGACACAAACACAGCTGGCTAGTTTGTCTGGCTATGGGTCTTAGGGGAGTAAAGACATGTCCGTTACCTGAATCCAAAATGACAGGCTTTCTCTCATGATAACGACAGTGTTGTATGCCTCTTCCTGGGCCCTCTCTGCCTTCTCCTCTATCTGTCTGTTTCTCTCTTTCTACTTCACCCTTACCTTTACACTCTCCTCCTTCTCTTTCTCTCTTCATTTCCCTCTCCTCCTCCTTCATCCTCCGCTCACCCTTTCTCTCGCTCTCTCTCTCTTTCTCTCTCTCCCTCTCTCTCTGTCTGACTCAAGGCGATACTTCTTGTGTCCTTCATTGATCTTTCTGTTCTCTCAGAGTCACGTCGCCTTGTCCCCCTCACTTCCTCTCCCTCCTCCTCTCCCCTCCCTCCCTTCCTCTCTCCCTCCACCCCCCTCTTCCTCCGTCCCTCTCTGACCAATGGCTCGCTGGAATCGGTATCCACGTCCGTCCATCTCCTTGCCAACGGGGCCTGCGTGGTGTGTGGTTGCCATGGCAACAACTCTCACTTTCAGAACTCGTCTGGTCTGGAATCAAAACAGGCTCCCTGCGCCGTTGCCACGGTGATGGATTGATGTTATGTTGTCAGACACGCACACATTCACCCACACCCACACTCACGCACATACACTCACACACCCTGGCACACTTCTATAGCCAGGACAGGTGGCAGTTCCACCTTTACCTGGTGACCACGATCATGACAATGAATGAGGACTGTAATCCATCAATCGACCAATCAATAAATCAATCAGTCAATTAAGCAATCCATCAGAAGTGAGTGCAGTGTGAAGAAGGCCTCAGAAACAGTGTCTGTGTTGATAGTGCTGGTCCTGGGTGTGACTGGGATTCCAGAGTAGTGTCTGTCTGGCAGACAGTAACAGCCTCAGGGATACAGCTGCTGCTGTAGTGTCTGCCACCTACCTAACGCTGGAGATAGTGACATTAGGTCATCTTGATTACACATCTAATTAAAAATGGTAGCACACACTGTTACACACACTGCCGCACACACTGTCACACACACTGCCACACACCCACACACACTGTCACACACACTGCCACACACCCACACACACTGTCACACACACTGCCACACACCCACACACACTGTCAAACACACTGCCACACACCCACACACAAATGCGTACATGCATACACGTCTTCAAACAAACTAATTTCCTCTGCATTTATAGCGAGTGAATGATAATCGATTCTGTGACATATCTAATGTGCAAAACACGGACGTGTCATTCATTCTTTAGAGAGAAATATGTTATTGTACATCCTCGTCAACAAAAACATCTGGTCAGTCACTCCCACAACCCATCTCAACACTCACTCCCAGCACATCATCACCCAGTACTCTCTCATTCAATATAATCGCTGTCAGGTAGCCTATCTATCTTTCTTCATCAATCCCACTTCCTCCCCATCAACGATGTTTTGATGGTTGCCATGGCAACAAACAAATGTCCCTGGCAACAGACGGGTGGAAATGTTTGGATTGTGATTGGTTAATCAGTATTCAGTCCAAGGTAATGTTTAACTTGTGCTGTCCCAAGACCCCCCCCCCCCCCCCCCCCCCCCCCCCCCCCCACACACCTCTTCTGCCCCCTGTGTGTCAGTCAAACAGTCTCATTCATCACAGTCATTATAGACACCCACCTCAGAGACCAGACGTGTGTGTGTGTGTTGGAGTGAGAGAGAGTGTGTGAGAGAGTGTGTGGTGGGTGCATGTGCATGTGTGTGCCTGTGTGTGTGTGTGTGTGTGATACATTAGGAAAGATCCATCAGTCCTTAATCACAGCCCTGTCTCCCTGCTCCACTGTTAAAGCCTTTATTAAATCAGGCTCTCAGTGAACCTGGTAGACATTTATATACAGTAGTGTGTTTGTCTGTAGAGAGCTTTGGTTTCTTAACCTTCATTTAACAAAGCAGTCCTTTGAGATAAATAATACATTTTTTGAGAAAGACCTGGATCTGTGTCCCAAATGGAACTATGTAGTGCAGCCCTGGCTAATACCGTAGAGCTGGATCTGTGTCCCAAATGGAACTACAGTGGCTTGCGAAAGTATTCACTCCCTTAGCATTTTTCCTATTTTATTGTCTTACAACCTGGAATTAAAATGGATTTTTTGGGCTTTATATCATTTGATTTACAAAACATGCCTACCACTTTGAAGATGCAAAATATTCTTTCTTGTGAAACAAACAAGAAATAAGACAAAAAACTGTGGCCTGCTGGAGGTCATTTTGCAGGGCTCTGGCAGTGCTCCTCCTTGCACAAAGGCGGAGGTAGCGGTCCTGCTGCTGGGTTGTTGCCCTCCTACGGCCTCCTCCACGTCTCCTGATGTACTGGCCTGTCTCCTGGTAGCGCCTCCATGCTCTGGACACTACGCTGACAGACACAGCAAACCTTCTTGCCACAGCTCGCATTGATGTGCCATCCTGGATGAGCTGCACTACCTGAGCCACTTGTGTGGGTTGTAGACTCCGTCTCATGCTACCACTAGAGTGAAAGCACCGCCAGCATTCAAAAGTGACCAAAACATCAGCCAGGAAGCATAGGAACTGAGAAGTGGTCTGTGGTCACCACCTGCAGAACCACTCCTTTATTGGGGGGTGTCTTGCTAATTGCCTATAATTTCCACCTTTTGTCTATTCCATTTGCACAACAGCATGTGAAATTTATTGTCAATCAGTGTTGCTTCCTAAGTGGACAGTTTGATTTCACAGAAGTGTGATTGACTTGGAGTTACATTGTGTTGTTTAAGTGTTCCCTTTATTTTTTTGAGCAGTGTATATATAATAATCTACAGAAGTCACCAACAGCAACTTTTGAAAATCATCCTTTTTTCCCCTTCCATTTATCTTCTTCTCTGCTCGTCTCCTGTCTTTCTCTCTGTCTCTGTTGATTGACTGCTCGTACTTCACCTGTCAGTCACACTGCTCCCACCTTTCACCTTCCACTACTCCAGTGGGGGAGGAGAGGAGGACGGAGAACAGGAAAGGTGGCGTGAAGAAGTGGTGGAGGAGGAGGGTAGGAGGAGAGGTGGAGAGAAGACGAGGAAGATGAGAGGAGGGAGAACAGAGGAGTGTTGACAGTGTGTTCTCTTCTCCTGTCAGTTAGATGAATATGACTGCTCTGACCTCTTATCTCCTGTACTGATGGAGGTCACATTCCAAATGGCACCATATTACTCTATGTAGTGCACTACAGATATAAGGTCTTACTTTGATCCCTCTGTTGCAGGAGAACCTTCTTGCAATAAAGGAAATGTCAAATTGAAAGTTTAAAGATTTCTGAAATTTGTAATTTCCACTTTAAAATGTATCAACCCTTACAAATGCATCCATATAAATACTCATCATAATTCACACTGGCTCAAATGAAGATCCTACATCTATACACAGGGCATAGCTTTCACGATGCAGGAAAGGAGGGGAGGAGGTTGAGGACTGAGACGGAACGGAGAGGAGGGGAGGAGGTTGAGGAGTGAGAGGGAATGGAGAGAAGGGGACGAGGTTAAGGAGTGAGAGGGAATGGAGAGAAAGGCACGAGGTTAAGGAGTGAGAGGGAATGGAGAGAAAGGCACGAGGTTAAGGAGTGAGAGGGAATGGAGAGAAGGGCACGAGGTTAAGGAGTGAGAGGGAATGGAGAGAAAGGCACGAGGTTAAGGAGTGAGAGGGAATGGAGAGAAAGGCACGAGGTTAAGGAGTGAGAGGGAATGGAGAGAAGGGCACGAGGTTAAGGAGTGAGAGGAAATGGAGAGAAGGGGATGAGGTTAAGGAGTGAGAGGGAATGGAGAGAAGGGCACGAGGTTAAGGAGTGAGAGGGAATGGAGAGAAGGGCACGAGGTTAAGGAGTGAGAGGGAATGGAGAGAAAGGCACGAGGTTAAGGAGTGAGAGGGAATGGAGAGAAAGGCACGAGGTTAAGGAATGAGAGGGAATGGAGAGAAGGGCACGAGGTTAAGGAATGAGAGGGAATGGAGAGAAGGGCACGAGGTTAAGGAGTGAGAGGGAATGGAGAGAAGGGCACGAGGTTAAGGAATGAGAGGGAATGGGGGGTGGGGGGTGGATGGATAAGAGCACCTGAGAAAGTCTATTTAATCCATGTGAAAATGTAATCTCACCCACACTCACCTCTCACTCACCTCTCCATTGAATGAAGCCCACACATGCTTTTCTATCAGACACTCTACTGTAAGAGAGAAGAGCTTTCAGAAGAGCTGTCATATAACCATGTCTGTTGTAAACTAACCATTAAAACTGGCCCTGGGCCAGTGGTTACGGCTTCTCTGATCTGAGAAGCAGACCACTCAGTGTGTGATTTGATAGGTGTGAAACTGTGTGTGTGTGCTGCTGTTGGTTACCATTACCGTTACCGTTACATTAATAGGACTTCAAACCAGGTCCCGCAACAATATGGTCACCACATGGGCATGAGTAGGGAATATTATCATGAAAAGCCTGTCTGTGACACAGGTTGTGTGTGTGTGTCTCACAGGCCTGGCGTGTTTTGGCTTTGATGATAATGAAGCTGAGAGGAACAGGCTCTCAAGTGACAGATCAACGCCACCTTGACTCGACAGACTGCTGCTGCTGTGTGTGTGTGTGTGTGTGTTTAATTCCTTTCAGACTATATGCTTATTGGACTGATAGGTCATTGCTCTGGTTGTTTGTGGAAAAAAAAGAAAAAAAAGAAGGGAACTTAATTAAAGAGCAGGAAATTAACTAGTTCTTTCACTGTTAGATAAAAATAATGAAAACAGTATATCTGCTCGTACATAATTGGTGTGGGATATTATTCATTTCAGATAAGGTTTAAAATATATATGCATTCAATTATTGCAAGACAATGAAGGCACGCCAACAGATTTTCTTGTGTGTGTAGGTGCGTGTGTCTGTGTAAATGTGTGTGTTTGTGTGTCTGTGTCTGTGTCTGTGTGATTCTTTTAGCAATGGCAGCATCGACGTGTGGTTGTCAAGGTAGCAGCTCCAGAATTCCAGAATATGCTCACTGAGTCTGTACATAGTCAAATATTTCCTTAATTTTGGGTCAGTCACAGTATTTAGGGCCAAATAGCATTCTAGTTTGCTCTGTTTTTTTCTAAATTCTTTCCAATGTGTCAAGTAATTATCTTTTTGTTTTCTCATGATTTGGTTGGGTCTAATTGTGTTGCTGGACCAGCTTGCTTAGGAGGCTCTTCTCCAGGTTAATTTCTCTGTAGGTGATGGCTTTGTTATGGAAGGTTTGGGAATCGCTTCCTTATATAGATGGTTGTAGAATTTAACGGCTCTTTTCTGGATTTTGATCATTAGCGGGTATCGGACAAATTCTGCTCTGCATGCATTATTTGATGTTTTACGTTGTACACGGGGGATATTTTTACAGAATTCTGCATGCAGTCTCAATTTGGTGTTTGTCCCATTTTGTGAATTCTTGGTTGGTGAGCAGACCCCAGACCTCACAACCATAAAGGGTAATGGGTTCTATAACTGATTCAAGTATTTTTAGCCAGATCCTAATTGGTATGTCGAATTTTATGTTATTTTTGATGGTATAGAAGGCCCTTCTTACCTTGTCTCTCAGATCGTTCACAGCTTTGTGGAAGTTACCTGTGGTGCTGATGTTAAGGCCGAGGTATGTATAGTTTTTTGTGTGCTCTAGGGCAATGGTGTCTTGATGGAATTTGTATTCGTGGTCCTGGGAACTGGACCTTTTTTGGAACACCATTATTTTTGTCTTACTGAGATTTACTGTCAGGGCCCAGGTCTGACAGAATCTGTGCAGAAGATCTAGGTGCTGCTGTAGGCCCTCCTTGGTTGGGGACAGAATCACCAGATCATCAGCAAACAGTAGACATTTGACTTCAGATTCTAGTAGGGTGAGGCCGGGTGCTGCAGACTGTTCTAGTACCCTCACCAATATGTTGATATATATGTTGAAGAGGGTGGGGCTTAAGCTGCATCCCTGTCTCACCCCCTGACCCTGTGGAAAGAAATGTGTGTGTTTTTTGCCAATTTTAACCACACACTTTTTGTTTGTGTACATGGATTTTATAATATCATATGTTTTTCGCCCAAAACCACTTTCCATCAGTTTGTAAAGCAGGCCCTCATGCCAATTTGAGTCAAAATATTTTTTGAAATCAGCAAAGCATGATTAGACTTTGCCTTTGTTTTGGTTTGTTTCTCTCTCTGTCTCTCGGTCTCTCTCTCTATCTCATTCTCTCTCGGTCTCTCTATCTATCTCATTCTCTCTATCTCATTTTCTCTTTGTCTTCTCTGTCTCTTTTCTCTGTTTCCGTGGGGATTATCATTGTTAGTTTATTGACCACTATGAAGGCATCTCCTAAAAACTTGTGTAATATGGAATGGTGACAATATACAACAGGTGAGATCGGTATATGATAACATTTACAGATTTCACCCTAACAGGGCTGAATATGAACACATTCAATGATTGCCATGGGAATTGAGGCAGTGGTGTTCCAGTATCTATCTAATCGCATATTGTGTGTTTCTTAAATAGCGTCCTCTTCATCTGTCTAATCTCATAAAGTCTCTGGCGACATTTGAAAAGTTCACCCTCCTCGTTGTGAGGTCTCCGGATGACATGAGGGCAGATTGTGACTTCTCAGCTGCCTTGCCCTCCGACGCCGGGTGACATTTTAGAACCATAATCAGGGTGCTGGAGTTAGGAGGAAATAAACATGAGTGTCAGATTGTCCAGCGCTATTTCAATCCTACCGTACAATAGTTTTTTTTGTCTCCACAAATTAATTCTGAACTGTAACCTTGCCTTTTCTCTCTGTAGCTTTATCGCCATATTTTATTTAACCTCTTTTCTAACCTTTTATGTGAAAAAGGACTTTACCCTGACCCCCAAACACACACATTATAACATTTACCTCAAAATAAACACTGCACAGGTAATTGTGTGACGGGCAGCTATACTCACATTACAAACAACAACATGATTCCACATGTCTGTACATGTGGGGTGTAAACATAATAACAAATGTGTTTCTTTTCTGTTGGCTCCAGATATGGCCAGAATGGCTCATGGTTGTGTCACTTTGTATAATACCCATAAGTCAGTGCTTTGGCATGCGCTCTGATTCCACATGACTTCCCCCTCAATGCTCAGACTAATTTACATTATGCAAAACTTAATTACCACAGCCTAATTAGTTGGCAGTCTCATCTATCATTTAGAAAAGGAGAGGGGATGTCTGTGTGTGTGTGTCTATGTGTGTGTGTCTAATTGTGTGTGTCTAAGTGTGTGTTTGTCTAAGTGTGTGTGTGTGTGTGTGTGTGTGTGTGTCTATGTGTGTGTGTGTCTAATTGTGTGTGTCTAAGTGTGTGTTTGTCTAAGTGTGTGTGTGTGTGTGTGTGTGTGTGTGTGTGTGTGTGTGTGTGTGTGTGTGTGTGTGTGTGTGTGTGTGTGTGTGTGTGTGTGTGTGTGTGTGTGTGTGTGTGTGTGTGTACTGTATCTCTGTGTCAATGGTGTGCCTTAATCTACTGTATCTTCTTGTGTCAGTTTTCTGAGCTGCTGCATCTTGGGTAAGGCTGTGGGCATGTCAAACTGAATTATGTTTTTCCTGTTCTGGCCACACCTGAAGCTTGACTTCATACAAACATTTTGGAATTCATGTTTTGGTACTCTTCCTGGACTCTGTTTGCACATTGACGGAAGGACAGATTGAGGACAGATACTATCAATAAACTGAGGAAGGAAACATAGGTTTCTATTAGCAAATCTCCAATCATCCAATCCCAATCACAGACACATCTTTGTCATTTCCAATCAGCCTATCCAGTGAGCCGTAGCCAGCCAACCACTGTGTAACATGGATTGATGAGTATTGGACAGGTATTTTCTGCATTTAAGTCAGTTGTATCTGTGTGTTTGTGCGTGCGTGTTTTTGTGTGTGTCTGTGCATGTCTGGGAGTCTGCCTGCCTACCTGTCTGCCTCCGTCTGTCTATCAGCATGTGTATGTACACTACCTACAAAAGTTTGGAGTCACTTAGGGATGTCCTTGTTTTTCAAAGAAAAGCAATTTTTTTTGTCCATTAAAATAACATCAAATTGATCAGAAATACATTGTAAATGACTATTGTAGCTGGATTTTTTATTTTTTTATTTTTATTTTTTTATTTTATTATTTTTTTAAAAATTTTATCCCATTTTCTCCCCAATTTTCGTGGTATCCAATCGCTAGTAATTACTACCTTGTCTCATCGCTACAACTCCCGTACGGGCTCGGGAGAGACGAAGGTCGAAAGCCATGCGTCCTCCGAAGCACAACCCAACCAGCCGTACTGCTTCTTAACACAGCGCGCCTCCAACCCGGAAGCCAGCCGCACCAATGTGTCGGAGGAAACACCGTGTACCTGGCCCCCTTGGTTGGCGCGCACTGCGCCCGGCCCGCCACAGGAGTCGCTGGAGCGCGATGAGACAAGGATATCCCTACCGGCCAAACCCTCCCTAACCCGGACGACGCTATGCCAATTGTGCGTCGCCCCACGGACCTCCCGGTCGCGGCCGGCTGCGACAGAGCCTGGGCGCGAACCCAGAGACTCTGGTGGCGCAGTTAGCACTGCGATGCAGTGCCCTAGACCACTGCGCCACCCGGGAGGCCGTAGCTGGATTTTTAATGGAATATCTACATAGGCGTACAGAGGCCCATTATCAGCAACCATCACTCCTGTGTTCCAATGGCACGCTGTGTTAGCTAATCCAAGTTTATAATTTTAAAAGGCTAATTGATCATTAGACAACCCTTTTGCAATTATGTTTCCACAGCTGAAAACTGTTATGTTGATTAAAGAAGCAATAAAACTGTCCATCTTTAGACTAGTTTCATATTTGGAGCATCAGAATTTGTGCTTTCGATTACAGGCTCAAAATGGCCAGAAACAAAGACCTTTCTTCTGAAACTCGTCAGTCTATTCTTGTTCTGAGAAATGAAGGCTATTCCATGCGAGAAATTGCCAAGAAACTGAAGATCTCGTACAACGCTGTGTACTACTCCCTTCACAGAACAGTGCAAACTGGCTCTAACCACAATAGGGGGAGTGGGAGGCCCCGGTGCACAACTGAGCAAGAGGAGAAGTACATTAGTGTCTATTTTGAGAAACAGATGCCTCAAGTCCTCAACTGGCAGTTTCATTAAATAGTACCTGCAAAACACCAGTCTCAACGTCAATAGTGAAGAGGTGACTCTGGGATGCTGGCCTTCTAGGCAGAGTTCCTCTGTCCGGTGTCTGTGTTCTTTTGCCCATCTTAATCTTTTCTTTTTATTGGCCAGTCTGAGATATGGCTTTTTCTTTGCAGCTCTGCCTAGAAGACCAGCATCCCGGAGTCGCCTCTTATAAACTTGGATTAGCTAACACAACGTGCCATTGGAACACAGGGGTGATGCTTGCTGATAATGGGCCTCTGAACGCCTATGTAGATATTCCATAAAGAATCAGCTGTTTCCAGCTACAATAGTCATTTACAACATTAACAATGTCTACACTGTATTTCTGATCAATTTGATGTTATTTTAATGGACAAAAAAATGTGCTGTTCTTTCAAAAACAAGGACATTTCTAAGTGACCCCAAACTTTTGAACGGTAGTGTATGTGTGTGTGTGTACATTTGAGATGACTTCATGCCGTTTAAAACATGGGGGATTTTCCTTCACGTGTTCAGTCAGAACTGTTCAGTTCTCCATAGAGAATTAGAGGCATTAGACCGGGCTGCTGGTTAATGTTACGCCTGGCAGCTCTCCACTGGAGCCAATCAGGAGATAAACAGCCAATAGAGGCGCACGGAGAGACTTCGACACCCAAACAAAAGACCCAACGTGGATAAATGGCTCGGGAACGTGGGCCTGAACAGGGGAGCTGGAGCGTGTGATCAAGGGAACACTGCGGAAGTAATGATGCTAAACGGGAGCATTTTCTCCATTGAAAAGAGCCAGACACAACCTAGGGCACAGTGTCTTTGTCTTCAGCATGTCGTCTGTGTTCTTTTCTGTTATGCCTCTTAGATGACCGAAAAGCCTCGAGTCTGAAGAGACCCTTGAGTCAACGCTGGGCTGTTTGAGTTGCAGTGGAGAGGAGAGCAGTTAAATGAGCCAGTTGGAAGCTGATGATGAGATGACCTTAAAGGGATACTTTGGGATTTTGGCAAAGTTGCCCTTTGTCTACTTCCCCACAGTCAAATGAATTCATGGATACCATTCTTATGTCTCTGCATCCAGTAGGAAGGAAGTTAGAGGTAGATTTGCGAGCTAATGGTAACTAGCGTTAGCGCAATGACTGGAAGTATATGGTATCTACTAGCATGCTAGCAGTTACCATAGACTTCCAGGCATTTTGCTAATGCTAGTTAGCAATTGCGTTAATGCTAGTTAGCAACTTCCTTCAAACTGCACACAGATACATAAAAATGGTATCCACAAGTTCATCTGACTCTGGGGAAGTAGATAAAGGGCTTGATTGCCAAAATCCTGAAGTATCCCTTTAAGGGGGTTATGACAAAGCTACCAACTCATAGAGAGGAGATATTACCTTAGTTCTTCAGCTATTCATCCTTTGTCCAGCTCCTATGCCACTTTTTGATATGAGGAAATATTCTCCATTCTTTGTAATGTACCAGATTGGGACAATGCAGAGTAATGTCGCCAGCAGCATACCACCCTGCGTACCACTGCTGGCTTGCTTCTGAAGCTAAGCAGGGTTGGTCCTGGATGGGAGACCAGATGATGCTGGAAGTGGTGTTGGAGGCACAGTAGGAGGCACTCTTTCCTCTGGTCTAAAAAAAATATCCCAATTCCCCAGGGCAGTGATTGGCAGTGACACTGCCCTGTGTAGGGTGCTGTCTTTTGGATGGGATGTTAAAATGGGTGTCCTGACTCTCTGAGGTCATTAAAGATCCCATGGCACTTATCGTAAGAGTAGGGGTGTTAACCCCGGTGTCCTGGCTAAATTCCCAATCTGGCCCTCAAACCATCACGGTCACCTAATAATCCCCAGTTTACAATTGGCTCATTCGTCCCCCTCCTCTCACCTGTAACTATTGCCCAGGTCGTTGCTGTAAATGAGAACGTGTTCTCAGTCAACTTACCTGGTAAAATAACGGATAAATAAATAAAATGTCAATAACATCACCATGTCTCCTTCATATAAATATTTTATTCAATATGTTGTATCTGTGTATACAATGGAGACACAAACTGTACAGTGCAGACAAACTCTTTTGCATATATATGTATGTAAAGTTAGCGGTACATTTACCGACATGATCTCTTTTGTTTCTTCTTTTTGTTTTGACTTGATACACATAGGCTACAGTACTACATGCTTATCTCCACTGCCTTTCTTGTTTACCATGCAACAGGTGAGAGACGTATAGACTGAGAGAGAGAGAGAGAGAGAGACAGGTGGAGCGATAGAGAGATGGACACAGAGAGAGGGGTGGGCAGGGGTAAGGGGAAGAATGAGATGGAATGTTGGGAAAGAAAGAGAGAGAGAGAGAAAGGGAGAGAGAAAGAGAGAGACGATTGTACATTTGCACAGTCAAAGCCAATTCAATTTGACAAAAACTGATCCAGTCTTACTTGAAGTAGTCAGTTAGAGATTCAGAATCCAGCAGCACATAGAGCTCACCGATGGCAGGATTCAATCAGAGACCTCAGAGAGAGTTTGGCCAATGCAGTTTGAACTATGACATCACATAGCTCGGTGGCAGCCATGTTCGTGTCACTGGGCAATATTGAATCCTCAAGAGGCAGCAATGTGGTGCCCAGCTCTACAGTTGGCCAAACTCTCCATATAAAAGGACTCTGGTTTCAACAGGAACAGAAACACCATTAACTCAAAGACACAACACCATCAAATTGTAGGTCTACATTTGTTTGTCAAGAACAGCAGCTTTTGTTCAGCTTGGTACAGACAAAACACTGGACAAGTAGTACAGCAAATGTTGCTTCAACACTTTCCCACAAACAGCCCAGTGGATTTTTTTTTTTTTACACAATACCTTTTCGAGTGTTTTCTCTATGATCTCACCCAGCTAGCAAGCTTACGGGGGCCCATGAGCAGCCTGCCAAGGGCAAATTCGGCATCCATGGCCCGTTTTTCTCATAGGCTTTACAGTGGCTGACTGTTGTTATAAGCTCTTGGAGCTAACGTGAGTCTTCAGGTCCCAGGCACGGTTACAGACTCAGCGAACTACCTCTGCTACTTATACAGGAAGTGACAGATCTTGATCCTCACAGTAAACATTTCATCACAAAAACGTAACAAACCAACATCATTCCCTTATTTCATTTAGACGACTGACACGTAAAAGAGTTTGGGTAAAGTCAAACGACGGGCAAAGTCAAAGTATCAATGGCTTCTAAATGAGAAAGCTACAACTCCAAGATGGGATGGGAGGTTTGTAGTCACAGTGTGAAAGCCAACGGATATAGGACTACCGCAGCGTACCTCTTACCAATGCCAGCTAACAGCTACACCTCCAAGATCACTTCTTTTACTGGTCCGTTTAGGACTGTTCCCTGTAGTGACTCTGTAGTGACTCTGTAGTGACTCTACTGTTCTTTCAATATTTTTGCACGTTCTTTGACTTTGTCAACTTCACTATGTGTGCATGTACAGGGAGCTGTCAAAATAAAGGAAACACCAACATAGTGTCTTAATAGGGTGTTGTGCCACGAGCCAGAACAGCTTCAATACACCTTGGCATAGATTCTAGAAGTGTCTGGAACTCTATTGGAGGGATGCAACACTATTCTTCTGTAAGAAATTCCATCATTTGGTGTTTTGTTGGCAGGTTGATGTTTATTGTCATAAGTCTTGTCCTAGAGGCAGAACGGAGCGATTTCCCCTTAGATAGGCCAGCTGCAAAGTGAACATTGGCTTTTTGGTCTTAATTTAAGGTTAGGGTTAGGCATTAGGGTTAACAGTGTGGTTAAAGTTAACGTTAGGTTTAAAATCGGATTTTATGATTTGTGGCTGTGCCAGCTAGCTAGTGACCACTCTGCAGAACTGCCTCCAGAACAAGATTCATGACAAAAAACACTAACCTGCGTTTTGTTGATGTTGATGGAAAACGCTGCCTCAGGCACCGCTCCAGAATCTCCCATAAGTGTTCAATTGGGTTGAGATCTGGTGACTGTGCGGGCATTGCCTGTGGTTTACAACATTTTCATGCTCATCAAAACGTTCAGTTACCACTTGTGCCCTGTGGATGGGGGACCCTTGTCATCCTATGGGAGCATAGCCATGGTAGCCAAAATAATGGCATGCCCAGCATTTGTATTAATTACCCTAAGATGGGATGTTAATTGCTTAATTAACTCAGGAACCACACCTGTGTGGAAGCACATTCTTTCAATATACTTGGCATCCGTCATTTCCTCAAGTGTTTCCATTATTTTGGGCAGTTACCTATACGTTGCCAGTGAAAATGCTACATGTCGGTCACCCTTGTGCAACTTTTGGCACTTTTCAAATATTGTATTGGAATTTCAATTCATGTCCTGAATTGACCATGGCTCTGGATAGAAACTCATAGCTTCTGTGGACATGCTAGTTACTCTGCTACCATGCACTCTACCTACCACGCATTGCATCTGCTACCTCGTCAATACTACCAACACATTGACATCTCATCCCCAGCCCCAGTCCTCTCCCTCTATACACGTCTTAGAAAATCTAAGTATTGACCTCCTGCATCATTCGCTGCCTAAATGAACCTACAAACACACAGAGAGAAAATAGTAAGAAATAGAATAGAGATGTGGAGGTAGAGATAGAGAGAAGCTAAGAATGAGAGAGAGCGAGAGAAAGAAACTAAGAAAGAATGAGAGAGAGAGAGAGAGACAATCATTTGACAAATAGAAGATGAAAATCCTGTTTTGTGTCTGTACAACAATCTATCCAGACGGTCACTGGTGCATTTTGGGTATAGAATTATAAACAAACAAACTAATTGGTAAACAGACAAACAAACAGACTGTGGTCTATATGGATGGACTCTGTTGCTATAGTGCGTCAGAGTGAGAGAGGGGGCTTATGGGTAGCCATCAGCAGGCAAGGCTACCTGGCAAAAAGGAAGAGGGAAAAAAACGCTTCGTCATCATTCTCACAGATTGTCACAGAAAAATAATCGTAAGGATTTGAAAAAGGCATTCCGTATCGTGTAGGTAGGGCATTCCGCTGTCCAAGTTTGTAGTTTATCTAGCTGATAAAATCAGCCAATCCCCCTCCTCCTCCTCCCCTTCCTCCTCCTCCTCATCAACACCTTCCTCCTCCTTCTCCCCTCCTCTTCTCCCTTCCACCTCCCCTCCCCCAAATGGAGTGGTCCATTTCCTCATCTCGAACACCACTGCACCGAATCAGCCAAAAAGAGAAAGAGAGAGAGAGAATGAGCGAGAGAAAGAGAGAGGAGGTGGGACTTAGCCCATAATTGACCAATCAAGGTGAGAGTTTGAGTGCAGTGGGCAGAGTCTCAAGTCTCTGTCGTGCGGGGGGAGAGGAGGGGGCAGGGTTATGTCGCAGTCTCCTTCGGGTCGGGTTTGTTGATTGGTTTTCCCCCGTTCATGGCCACTGGTTCGCTGGTTGTGCTTTTGCTGGGCGGGACTCCGGCAACTTTAGGCAACGTCTCCCTGACGTCGTGCAACGACGGCTCCTTGTACATCGCAACTACAGAGAAGAGGAGAGATCAGAGTGTTAGAGCGTGTGAGTGTGTGTGTGTGTGTGTGTGTGTGTGCGTATCCATGTGTGTGTGACAACCCCCTTACCTTCTATAGGTTTGGGCAGGAAGTGAGCGGCTGGTTTGGTCTTTTTCACTCGGTTGCCCTTCATGGGCTGTCCTTCCTTGTTCAGGCCCAAGAACCAGGCCCTCCCAGACTCATTCTGTCTGTACAGCATCGACGAGTAGATCACATAGTAGTTCTCAAACACCGACTCCTTAAACTTACACTCTGCTGTAAACAGCTCCTACAGGAGACACGTAAACACACACGCACACACACACACGCACGCGCACGCGCACGCACACGCACACGCACACACACACACACACACACACACACACACACACACACACACACACACACACACACACACACACACACACACACACAGAGAATCAGTATCAAACATACAACATTGGACAAATTGCTAGCTCTTAATATTCCATTAGATGCCAGCCAAACGTCCATCCAAGATTTTTATCATAGTTTAAATCTGTTTCCATGACATTTATTTAACTTCCATTGGCGACGATTTACCAACATTCAACCTGCTAAATGACTTGCCCGACGACTCACTCCGAATTGAATTCCGCTGCTCTATCAATCTCTACATACATTCAGCCTGAATCCTAGAAGTTGTTTGTGCTCACTTCAAAATGAGGGGCGTTGTACAAAACAAATTCATCAGCGATTGGATCGTCTCTAACCAATCAGAGTATCAAAGCCAATGACGTGATTCATGGTTCGTGATGGCTCACTCTAGTCCAACCCATTGGTTTCTGGAACCAATCAGAACGTTTAGAATGTGTTTGCATTCTGCAAAATGTCAGGGAGGAAGGCAAATCCAGACTCATTGTGGAGAAGAAACACTAGTGGGCGTGGTGTTTGGCGCTGTGGATGGATGGGCAGTCAGTCTCCTAAATGACTGATTTGTACTGTAATTAACCATCCCTAGCTTCCAGAGCCTCAGAGACAGACAGGCTGGGAAAACATTGAAATTCCAATCAGGTGTGCTTGTCAGTCACCACCACAAGAAAAGAGACACTCGCTCACCTGTGTGGGCCTTTGTTCCCAGTTACCATGGAAACGATAGAACAGAGAAGATGGGAGGAGAAGAGGAGGAGGAGGAGGGTGGGCAGTGGTTTGATGTGATGGCTAGGTGTGATTGATCGTGTTTGTGGTTGGCAACGTATTTCCATTTTCCTTTGCTCTTTTTATGGTTCTCATTATGGTTCACTGCACTTTTCCCCTGTGTCTTTCAACTCTGTCCAATTAGCACATTCAGGCTGTGTCTCAATAGTCTAAAGTTGCTTCCTCTACTTGTCTTCTCTCCTCTCTTTCATCTGCTTTGATGTGAAAGAATTGGACAGGTGTCCACCATGTTGCTTTTACTTATCCTGTGATTTCAGATCATTTAGGATTTAAAGGCCCAATGCAGACATTTTTTTTTTTATCTCAACATCAAATAATTTTTATGGTGATACCACCAGGCAGGCCAAAACTCCATCCCACCAAAATATACATGTTTAAACAGCTCTTTCACTAAAAGGACATTATCATAATTTTCACAGTATTATTCCAACCTCATAGTGTGGAAATATATATAAAACACAGGGAAATCACATTTTTGACTGCACTGGGCCTTTAAGGTGAAGTGACAAGGAGAGGAAGCCATTTTAGACTATTGAGATGGACCTGCATACTGAACAATGTTATAAAACACAGGCTGTTAGAGAGAGAGAAGAGGCAGTGGAGATTAAAGGAGAGAAAGAAAGAGGGGAAGGAAAGAAAGAAAGGAGGACGTAGGAGGAGAGAAGAGAGAGATAAATCACCAAGGGAGGAGGATGTTTCCTGGGGGGAAACACACAAACACACACACAGTCTTGTATAACTAACCTTGTGGGGACACACAGTTCAGTCCCATTCAAAATCCTATTTTCCCTAACCCCTAAACCTAACACTAACCTTAACCCCAAAACCTAACCCTAGCTCCTAACCATAACCCTAAAACGAACCCTAGCTCCTAACCCTAAACATAATTCTAACCCTAACACTAATTCTAACCCTAACACTAATTCTAACCTTAGCTCTAAACCCCATAGAAATAGCATTTGACCTTGTAGGGACTAACAAAATGTCCCTAGTTGGTACATTTTTTATTTGTTTACTATTCTTCTGGTCCCAACAAGTATAGTTAAACATGTTCAAACACACACACACACACACACACACACACACACACACACACACACACACACACACACACACACACACACACACACACACACACACACACACACACACACACAGTTTGCTACAGCAGGAAAATAATCCTGCAGCAACAGGAAATGTGAATTATTATGTGGATTATAATTAATGGACATTTTTGTAGGGGTTGATACATTTTCCGCAAGGGAAAATCAAGTCTGACATTTCAAAGTGGAAATTACAAACTTCAGAAGCCTTATTAAACCTTGAATATACTAGACGTTTTAAATGTCCTGCAGGAAACTTCTCCTGCAACAGTGTGATCAAATGAAGATCCTACATCTGTACACACACACATGCTGGAGCTTAATATTTTATTATATTAGAAACAGACCTAGGGCCAGTTTTCATGCTGTGCTCTATACAGCTGAGGTTAGACCAGGGGTTAGAAGGGTGCAGAGGTTAGACCAGGGGTTAGAAGGGTGCAGAGGTTAGACCAGGGGTTAGAAGGGTGCAGAGGTTAGACCAGGGGTTAGAAGGGTACTGAGGTTAGACCAGGGGTTAGAAGTGTGCAGAGGTTAGACCAGGGGTTAGAAGGGTGCTGAGGTTAGACCAGGGGTTAGAAGGGTGCTGAGGTTAGACCAGGGGTTAGAAGGGTGCTGAGGTTAGACCAGGGGTTAGAAGGGTGCTGAGGTTAGACCAGGGGTTAGAAGGGTGCTGAGGTTAGACCAGGGGTTAGAAGGGTGCTGAGGTTAGACCAGGGGTTAGAAGGGTGCTGAGGTTAGACCAGGGGTTAGAAGGGTGCAGAGATTAGACCAGGGGTTAGAAGGGTGCAGAGGTTAGACCAGGGGTTAGAAGGGTGCAGATGTTAGACCAGGGGTTAGAAGGGTGCTGGGGTTAGACCAGGGGTTAGAAGGGTACTGAGGTTAGACCAGGGGTTAGAAGGGTACTGAGGTTAGACCAGGGGTTAGAAGTGTGCAGAGGTTAGACCAGGGGTTAGAAGGGTGCTGAGGTTAGACCAGGGGTTAGAAGGGTGCTGAGGTTAGACCAGGGGTTAGAAGGGTGCTGAGGTTAGACCAGGGGTTAGAAGTGTGCAGAGATTAGACCAGGGGTTAGAAGGGTGCAGAGGTTAGACCAGGGGTTAGAAGGGTGCTGAGGTTAGACCAGGGGTTAGAAGGGTGCTGAGGTTAGACCAGGGGTTAGAAGTGTGCAGAGGTTAGACCAGGGGTTAGAAGGGTGCAGAGAGTGATCCAGTATTGATCCCACATGACCACCTGGTCCCAGTGGAGACAGCTCTTATTGTTTTCTCTGTCATGCAGGGAGTTTGTGTCAGTGTGTGTGAGTGGTGTGTGTGTATGTGGTGTGTGTGTGTGTGTGTGTGTGTGTATGTGTGGTAAGTGTGTGTATGTGTGGTGCGTGTGTATGTGTGTCGTGTGGTAAGTGTGTATGGGTTTGTGTGTGTGTTTGTGCCTCCAACACTGTTCATTATCACACTGCTAATTACCCAGGGGAATTGTGGGTAAACAAGTAAGTTAAAGAAAGGAAAGAGGGCGAGAGGAGGAGGACTGGAGAATGGCAGAATACAGGACAGAATAAACACTGTGTGAAGGACTAGTGAAACTTAGAGACCTCTTTAGATGGAATGTTTAAGTCTTAAAAGGGCAATCTTCATTTTTGGCAAAAATAATTTTTGTATAAGTTATCTTTTTGAAAATATTTTGGCCGTTGTGGTTTAAACCAAAAAAGCAATACGGTACTCTGAGAAAAATGGCGTAAACATGGTGTTCAGTTCTACAGTTGGCTGTATCTCTTCAGCTGCCATATACTGTTAACGTGGAGAGGTATAGAGTAGCATCCTTGCTGTTGTGTGTCCTGTCTGGTTGTCCATTAGTGAGGATGACACCATGCTCTTCCTTTCAACTCCACAAACCTTTCATCTAGTCATCCTGTCCTGTCTCTGCCTCTGGATCCAACACGCACGTGCACACACACACGCCACAAGGTCTATGTCAGAAAACAGATGCTCTGGTATAGAGAGGAAAAGTGAGAGAGAGAGAGAGAGAGAGAGGGGGAGAGAAGAGGAAGAGAGAGGGAGAGAAGAGGAAGAGAAGAGAGAGAGAGCAAGAGAAGAGGAAGAAAGAGAGAGAGAGAGAAGAGGGAGAGAAGAGAGAGCGAGAAAAGAGGAAGAGAGAGAGAGAGAAGAGGGAGAGAAGAGAGAGAGAGCGAGGGAAGAGGAAGAGAGAGAGAGAGAGAGAGAGAGAAAGAGGGAGAGCGAGAGAGAAGACAAAGAGGGAGCGAGAGAGAGAGAGAAGAGAGGGAGAGAAGAGGAAGAGAAGAGAGAGAGGGAGAGAAGAGGGAGAGAAGAGAGAGAGGGAGAGAAGAGAGGGAGAGAAGAGGAAGAGAGAGAGCGAGAGAAGAGAAAGAGAGAGAGAGAAGGAAGAGGAGAAGAGAGAGAGAGAGAAGAGGAAGAGAGAGAGACAGCAAAATAGAGATATACACACAGCCATACAAAGGTTTAATGTATTTCTCCACCAAATAAACAAATAACTAATTATCCCCCAGCCAATATATGAGCTACAGTATGTGTGTGTGCATACGGCCCAGGGTAACTTCTGTCTTTGTTCCTCAAAGCCGCAACAATACCCCCCCCACACACACACACACTGCTCCTCCTGATCCCTATCCTGCCTTTCCAAATTATAACCAAATCACCCAGGAATATTCCGGAAATTAGGAAAGACCACTGCTGGCAAGCATCCACTTAAACAGCAACGGGGAGCAATTGTGGGAAAGACAACAGTTGAGAGTTTCAGCATGTGTGAGTGTGTGTGCACGCATGTGTTGCCTATGTATTCATGTATTTAATATGTTATGGAACATGTCAGCTCATAGGCATCAGCAGTCTCTGGGCAGGAATTAGTTGTTGTCTCCTTGTATCTCTACTGAACAAAAATATAAACGCAACATGTAAAGTGTTGGTCACATGTTTCATGAGCTTAAATAAAAGATCCCAGAAATGTTAGTTACGTACAAAAAGTGTATTTCTCTCAAATTTTGTACACAAATTTGTTTACATCCCTGTTAGTGAGCATTTCTCCTTTGCCAAGATAATCCATCCACCTGACAGGTGTGGCATATCATGAAGCTGATTAAACAGCATGGTCATTACACAGGTGCACCTTGTACTGGGGACAATAAAAGGGCACTTTAAAATGTGCAGTTGTGTCACACAACACAATGCCACAGATGTCTCAAGTTTTGAGGAAGCATGCAATTGGCATGCAGACTGCAGGAATGTCCACAAGAGCTGTTGCCAGATAATTGAATGTTAATTTCTCTACCATAAGCCACCTCCAACGTAATTTTAAAGAATTTGGCAGTAAGTCCAACCGGCTTCACAACTGCAGACCACGTGTAACCACGCCAGCCCAGGACCTCTACATCCGGCTTCTTCACCTGCGGGATCGTTCGAGACCAGCCACCTGGACAGCTGATGAAACTGAGGAGTATTTTTGTCTTGTTATAAAGCCCTTTTGTGGGAAAAAGGTGGCACATACAGCATCTATCTTACTTATGTTTTCCTCCATAGTATTAACATGTACAGGATATGATAGTTCTCCCTCCATAGTATTAACATGTACAGGATATGATAGTTCTCCTTCCATAGTATTAACATGTACAGGATATGATAGTTCTCCTTCCATAGTATTAACATGTACAGGATATGATAGTTCTCCCTCCATAGTATTAACATGTACAGGATATGATAGTTCTCCCTCCATAGTATTAACATGTACAGGATAGGATAGTTCTCCCTCCATAGTATTAACATGTACAGGATAGGATAGTTCTCCCTCCATAGTATTAACATGTACAGGATAGGATAGTTCTCCCTCCATAGTATTAACATGTACAGGATATGATAGTTCTCCCTCCATAGTATTAACATGTACAGGATAGGATAGTTCTCCCTCCATAGTATTAACATGTACAGGATATGATAGTTCTCCCTCCATAGTATTAACATGTACAGGATAGGATAGTTCTCCCGCCATAGTATTAACATGTACAGGATAGGATAGTTCTCCCTCCATAGTATTAACATGTACAGGATAGGATAGTTCTCCCTCCATAGTATTAACATGTACAGGATATGATAGTTCTCCCTCCATAGTATTAACATGTACAGGATATGATAGTTCTCCCTCCATAGTATTAACATGTACAGGATAGGATAGTTCTCCCTCCATAGTATTAACATGTACAGGATAGGATAGTTCTCCCTCCATAGTATTAACATGTACAGGATATGATAGTTCTCCCTCCATAGTATTAACATGTACAGGATAGGATAGTTCTCCCTCCATAGTATTAACATGTACAGGATATGATAGTTCTCCCTCCATAGTATTAACATGTACAGGATATGATAGTTCTCCCTCCATAGTATTAACATGTACTGAATAGGATAGTTCTCCCTCCATAGTATTAACATGTACAGGATAGGATAGTTCTCCCTCCATAGTATTAACATGTACAGGATATGATAGTTCTCCCAGCATAGTATTAACATGTACAGGATATGATAGTTCTCCCTCCGTAGTATTAACATGTACAAGATATGATAGTTCTCCCTCCATAGTATTAACATGTACAGGATATGATAGTTCTCCCTCCATAGTATTAACATGTACAGGATAGGATAGTTCTCCCTCCATAGTATTAACATGTACAGGATATGATAGTTCTCCCTCCATAGTATTAACATGTACAGGATATGATAGTTCTCCCTCCATAGTATTAACATGTACAGGATATGATAGTTCTCCCTCCATAGTATTAACATGTACAGGATATGATAGTTCTCCCTCCATAGTATTAACATGTACAGGATAGGATAGTTCTCCCTCCATAGTATTAACATGTACAGGATATGATAGTTCTCCCTCCATAGTATTAACATGTACAGGATATGATAGTTCTCCCTCCATAGTATTAACATGTACAGGATAGGATAGTTCTCCCTCCATAGTATTAACATGTACAGGATATGATAGTTCTCCCTCCATAGTATTAACATGTACAGGATATGATAGTTCTCCCTCCATAGTATTAACATGTACAGGATAGGATAGTTCTCCCTCCATAGTATTAACATGTACAGGATATGATAGTTCTCCCTCCATAGTATTAACATGTACAGGATATGATAGTTCTCCCTCCATAGTATTAACATGTACAGGATAGGATAGTTCTCCCTCCATAGTATTAACATGTACAGGATAGGATAGTTCTCCCTCCATAGTATTAACATGTACAGGATAGGATAGTTCTCCCGCCATAGTATTAACATGTACAGGATAGGATAGTTCTCCCTCCATAGTATTAACATGTACAGGATATGATAGTTCTCCCTCCATAGTATTAACATGTACAGGATATGATAGTTCTCCCTCCATAGTATTAACATGTACAGGATATGATAGTTCTCCCTCCATAGTATTAACATGTACAGGATATGATAGTTCTCCCTCCATAGTATTAACATGTACAGGATATGATAGTTCTCCCAGCATAGTATTAACATGTACAGGATATGATAGTTCTCCCTCCATAGTATTAACATGTACAGGATAGGATAGTTCTCCCTCCATAGTATTAACATGTACAGGATATGATAGTTCTCCCTCCATAGTATTAACATGTACAGGATATGATAGTTCTCCCTCCATAGTATTAACATGTACAGGATATGATAGTTCTCCCTCCATAGTATTAACATGTACAGGATATGATAGTTCTCCCTCCATAGTATTAACATGTACTGAATAGGATAGTTCTCCCTCCATAGTATTAACATGTACAGGATATGATAGTTCTCCCTCCATAGTATTAACATGTACAGGATATGATAGTTCTCCCTCCATAGTATTAACATGTACAGGATATGATAGTTCTCCCTCCATAGTATTAACATGTACAGGATATGATAGTTCTCCCTCCATAGTATTAACATGTACAGGATATGATAGTTCTCCCTCCATAGTATTAACATGTACAGGATATGATAGTTCTCCCTCCATAGTATTAACATGTACAGGATATGATAGTTCTCCCTCCATAGTATTAACATGTACAGGATATGATAGTTCTCCCTCCATAGTATTAACATGTACAGGATAGGATAGTTCTCCCTCCATAGTATTAACATGTACAGGATAGGATAGTTCTCCCTCCATAGAAAACTCTAAGACCCGACGGTGAGGGCTACTGTATATACTGTACACTGTTTTTGTTACTATAAAGGTGTAAACTAACATACAGGTTTCCGTGTAACTGTGTGTTGTCTGTGTGTCTGCATGAGTGTGTGCTCGAGTACTCAGATGTGCATGCGTGTAACTGTGTGTGTGTGTGTGTGTGTGTGTGTGTGTGTGTGTGTGTGTGTGTGTGTGTGTGTGTGTGTGTGTGTGTGTGTGTGTGTGTGTGTGTGTGTGTGTGTTGTGTGTCTGCATGAGTGTGTGCTCGAGTACTCAGATGTGTGTGCTCTTCACACTCTTCAACACACACTCAGAGCTGGTTTCCTCTTGCCCAGCGTCGTTGGTAATTAACACATACCAGATCATTTCACACTAGGCCATCTGTTGACTGCAGAGACAGAGACCGAGAGAGATGGGTGGAAAGAGACGAGTCTCTCTCTACAACCAGAGAGCTGTCTCATCTGTCTGACAGATGTGTAGTGCTATAGTTCATCTTGATGCTTCATCTTCAGGAGTAACACTATTCTTGATCTTACTGTTAAGGGTCGGCCATCTTGTGTTTTTGTGATTCATCAAAGCAACGCCTCTATAAACCATTTAGTTCCAGGTAGTTATCAATTGTGTTGAATTCTTTGAAATGCTAGAGCAACATATCTGTTGTATTATTATAAAACATAATTCTTCGGTAAAAAACAGATACTATCTGTTAAATCCCTAACAGGACTGCTTTTTTTTCTCTTCATAGTCAGCGGTGTGTGTGTGTGTGTGTGTGTGTGTGTGTGTGTGTGTGTGTGTGTGTGTGTGTGTGTGTGTGTGTGTGTGTGTGTGTGTGTGTGTGTGTGTGTGTGTGTGTGTGTGTGCGGCGGCTGCATGTGGACAGGACTTCCCCCATCAATAATTAAAAAGCAGCCCTCATCCCTCTGTCTCTAACTGAACAGAGAGAAACAGAACACAACATCTCTCCTCCAAAAAGGACAAAACAAGCGCCCGGATGCTCTCCTCTCTGCAGCATAATATCCCTCTCCCTCGCTCCGACTCAGTGAGGAAAAATAGGGATATTTGACTGCTCTGCTGTGTCAGGGTAGGGAATAATTCATATTTCTCCCTCCCTCCCTCCCTCCCTCCCTCCCTCCCTCCCTCCCTCCCTCCCTCCCTCCCTCCCTCCCTCCCTCCCACTCTCTCTCACCATCTTTCTCACCACTTCACTTTCTCGCAAGGAACCCCTCAAGTTTCCTTGGAGACAAGGAGAGAGAGGAGGCTTTGGGTGCAAACGGATGTGGATTTTTCTCTATTTCAATCTCTCTATCTCTTTCTCTCTCTGCTGGTCTTTTCCATATAAAGCTCCTTGTCAGAACACTACCTGTCGAAGCAGAAGCAGCAGCTGATGTAATTCCATTATTATGTGATGAACAAAGAGGATGAGTAATGGTGAATTCACAATGAGAAACACTCAGGGAACTGTTCTTCTGATACATCTACTGTCATATAGTGACATGCCCATTGATTCATCACCAACCCCATAAAGACTAGAGAACTATTCAAGATAGGAATCTTACTGAGGAGTCATATAATGTTGCAACCTAAAGAGAAGATGACCTCTTGTGCCCTACCTAGGGTAATGACCAGAGGAGGCTGGTGGGAGGCGCTACAGGAGGACGGGCTCACTGTAAAGGCTGGAATGGAATGAATGGAACGGAGTCAAATGTGTAGTTTCCATATGTTTGATACCGTTCCATTGATTCCATTCCAGCCTTTACAATGAGCCCGTCCTCCTATAGCGCCTCCCACCAGCCTCCTCTGGTCATGACAGTATTTAGTATTCATGACGCATGTTCCCCTTCATACGAACCCGGGGTGAACCAATGGTCAGACAGACAGCACTGTACACAAAAAATAAGCCACGGAAGTTTTTTGAGCGAGAATAAAGACGACTTTCGAGTAGTAAGACATGTTAATAAGAAGGGGCTAGAAGTGTCTTATATGGTGAGCTACTGAGTGGCTAGGACAGGCAAGACCCATACTATTGTGGAGGACTTAATTGTTCCTGCTGCCGCGGATATGGCTGGGACAATGCTGGGGGAAAAGGCCAAACTATACAGACAAACAACACTGTTTCACGACGCATCAGTGACATGAGATGTTTTGAAACAATTACTGCTTCGCATACAAGCTAGTGAATTCTATGCGTTACAGCTGGATGAGTCAACAGACGTGGCGGGCCTGGCACAGCTACTGGTATATGTCTGTTACGTTTATGGGGGGTCAATTAAGGAAGACATCGTCTTCTGCAAACCACTGGAAACCCAACATTGCAGAGTTATGTGCATCCTTTCAAGCACACCCTTCTCATTAACCTGTGGTGAGTTATTCAACATTTTGATGAACAAATAAGGTTTAATATGTAAGATGGCTAAATAAAGAGCAAATTATTGATTATCATTATATTATTATTTGTGCCCTGGTCCTATAAGAGCTCTTTGTCACTTCCCACGAGCCAGGTTGTGACAAAAACTCACACTCATTCTTATGTTTAATAAATGTATCGTATAGTGTGTGTTTGGCAGGCTTACAATGATGGCAAAAAACAACATTTGAGAGTGCGCTGACCCTGGTGCTAGAGGGGAGGGGGTACGCAGGCGGAGGTTGAATGTTTGAAAGGGTACGGGACTATAAAAAGTTTGGAAACCACTGCATTAGCCAAATCCTCACTATGGCCTCTGGGGAAACGTACACGTATTCCTCCTAAAGGATTCCAGGATCTTGATGAACCCTGTGTGTCTACAGGACAGATGGGCTGTATATTAGTACGGTGACTGAGTGATAGAAAGGTTGTGTTTACACAGGCAGCCCAATTCCAATCTTTTTTTCACTAATTGGTCTTTCAACCTGTCAGATCTTTTGCCAATAATTGGGCAAAAGATCAGATTTGGGCTGTCTGTGTAAACGCAGCCTAAGATAGATCGATCTATCTATCTAATAATTACACACATACACTTATAGAAGAAAACTGAGAATTGTCATAGTAATCAACAGATGACTAAACATTCTGAAAATCAGCTCAACCAAGATGGCCGCCCGGCTGGCACACGTCATCATCAGCATTGGTCTGTACTCACTGATGTGTAGAGGTGTCCTTCCCCGTTCATGGCGATGTACAGACCCATCTTGACTGACTGGATGGCCACCACTCGAAGGCCCACTGGGATGAGGTTGAACAAAGCTGAGAGACAAATCAGCACAGTAAAGCAGATTGACAATCTTACCAGAATAAACATTATTGTGTGTGTGTGTGTGTGTGTGTGTGTGTGTCTCTGTGTGTGTACGTAGCGTACGTATGCATCTATATAAGATTCAGATACTCAGTCAACCATGTGACACAGTTACACACACACACACACACACACACACACACACACACACACACACACACACACACACACACACACACACACACACACACACACACACACACACACACACACACACACACACACACACACACACACACACACTAGAATGTGACTAGAATGGAACAATACAGTATATACATGAAAGCTACCAGAACACTTAATCACATGAATGGATCACGAGACGTGTATGAGACTTGACACATGCGTGTAGTAGCCGTGTGAGAAATGACATTAGTCACAGAGCCGTGTTCATCTGGACTTCTGTGTGTCAGTTCTCATTTGTCCATGTCTGACATGTACTCCATGAGATCTGTGATTGGGTGACTTCTGATAAAATGTCTGTCACTGGGTTGACGGAGGTTGCCACTCAATCTACCCCCCTCTGTGTGCGCATGTGTGTTCGTGCGGACTCACAGGAGTTAGTGCCGTCATCTTTGGTCCCGTCCAGACATCCATCTGGGTTCATCTGCAAGTAGTATCCCTGTCTGCAGTACAACCTGGTCACTATGCCCTTAAGCTGTGGATCTAGAGAGAGAGGAGAGAGAGAGAAGAGAGGAGAGAGAGAGGAGAGAGAAGAAAGAGGAGAGAAGAGAGAGAGGAGAGAGAAGAGAGAGAGGAGAGAGGAGAGAAGAGAGGAGAGAGGAGAGGAGAAAGAGAAGAAAGAGAAGAGAGAGAGAGGAGAGAGAGAAGAAAGAGAAGAGAGAGAAGAGAGAGAGAGGAGAGGAGAAAGAGAAGAAAGAGAAGAGAGAGAGAGAAGAGAGGAGAGAGAGAAGAAAGAGAAGAGAGAGAAGAGAGAGAGAGGAGAGAGAAGAGAGAGTCTCATTATTAAAAGGTGGGCTGGCTTCAGTGTAAAAGTTCTAGACTACATTATTCTGAAGTTTCTTTTATCTCCATGACAATATCAGTCTGTTTTCACACAAAAAAGAGCGAGCAGACAGACCGGAGCTCAGGAGAAAAAGCTCTTAATCTCAGAAATGTCTGAGAATGTCAGCATGTGTGTGCAACCCAGTCCACACCCACACAGGCCCGAGACTTCATTACCTTCTCCCCCAACTCCCTGTCACAAAACAGACGGAGAGAGAAACATGTCAAACAGAGAAACAGAGAGAGAAAGATAAGAGAAGGTAAGAGAAGGATTTTGGAACAGTGTTCTAGGGCTGAGGAGAAAGAGAAAAAGAATAAAGGAACAGAAAGAGAAGCCATGGATAAACAGTGGTGAAATAGCTGGACCCAACACACACATACAGTGCATTCGGAAAGTATTCAGACCCGTTGACTTTCCCCACATTTTGTTACGTTACAGCCTTATTCTAAAATGGATTAAATTGTTTTTTCCCCTCATCAATCTACACAAAATTACCCATAATGACGAAGCAAAAAGAGGTTTCTAGACATTTTAGCAAATGTATAAATAAAAAATAAAAACCGGAAATATCACATTTACATAAGTATTGAGACCCTTTACTCAGTACTTTGTTGAAGCACCTTTAGCAGCGATTACAGCCTCAAGTCTTCTTGGGTATGACGTTACAAGCTTGGCACACCTGTATTTGTGGAGTTTCTACCATTCTTCTCTGCAGATCCTCTCAAGCTCTGTCAGGTTGGATGTGGAGCGTTGCTGCACAGCTATTTTCAAGTCTCTCCAGAGATGTTCGATCTGGTTCAAGTCCGGGCTTTAGCTGGGCCACTCAAGGACATTCACAGACTTGTTCTGAAGCCACTCTTGCGTTGTCTTGGCTGTGTGTTTAGGGTCGTTGTCATACTGGAAGGTGAACCTTGCTCCGTTCATCTTTCCCTCAATTCTGACTAGTCTCCCAGTACCTGCCGCTGAAAAACATCCCCACAGCCTGATTCTGCCACCACCATGCTTCACCGTAGGGATGGTGCCAGGTTTCCTCCAAACGTGACGCTTGGCATTCAGGCCAAAGAGTTCAATCTTGGTTTCAATCAGACCAGAGAATCTTGTTTCTCATGGTCTGAGAGTCTTTAGGTGCCTTTTGGCAAACTACAAGAGGGCTGTCATGTTCATTTTACTGAGGAGTGGCTTACGTCTGGCCACTCTACTATAAAGGCCTGATTGGTGGAGTGCTGCAGAGATCGTTGTCCTTCCGGAAAGTTCTCCCATCTCCACAGAGGAAATCTGGAGCTTTGTCAGAGTGACCATGGGTTCTTGGTCACCTCGCTGACCAAGGCCCTTCTCCCCCGATTGCTCAATTTGGCCGGGTGGCCAGCTCTAGGAAGAGTCTTGGTGGTTCCAAACTTCTTCCATTTAATAATGATGGAGGCCACTGTGTTCTTTTGGACCTTCAATGCTGCAGACCTTTTTTGGTACCCTTCCCCAGATCTGTGCCTTGTCACAAACCTGTCTAGAAGCTCTACGGACAATTCCTTAGACCTCATGGCTTGGTTTTTGCTCTGACATGCACTGTCAACTGTGGAACTTTACAGTATATAGACTGGTGTGTGCCTTTCCAAATCATGTCCAGTCAATTGAACTTACCACAGGTGGACTCTAATCAAGTTATAGAAACATCTCAAGGATGATCAATGAAAACAGGATGCACCTGAGCTTAGAGTCTCATAGCAAAGGGTCTGAATACTTATGTAAATAAGGTATTTCTGTTTTTTATTTTTAATACATTTGCAAACATTTCTAAAAAACAGTTTTCACTTTGTCATTATGGGGTATTGAGTGTAGATTGATGAGGGAATTTAAAAAAAATCGATTTTAGAATAAGGCTGTAACATAACAAAATGTGGAAAAAGTCAAGGGGTCTGAATAGTTTCTGAATGCACCGTACACAGACCGCACCATCCTGCCTCACACACACACACACACACACACACACACACACACACACACACACACACACACACACACACACACACACACACACACACACACACACACACACACACACACACACACACACACACACACACACACACACACACACACACACACTTTCTTTCACACAAACAGACCACACCCTCTTCTGAGTGTCTACAGCAATGTGGAGATCCCCTCTGAAGTTGTTGTTGGTTGTGGTGATGTGTGTGTGCCAGAGAAAAAAAGGTATGCTCCAATGAACATGATAGATTAGAACTGCAGACGAGACTGACCCAGTTTAGAAGAGCGAGAGGGAAATAGAGGAAGAGAGAGCGAGAGAAAGGGATTTTCCAGTTTTCACACCAGGGACAGGGGTGTGATGGGAGGAATGGTTACCAACCCTCTACACTAGTAGTCTGTCTGTTCAGCTCAACTTCCAACCACCTGAGAATACATTTTAGAAGATCTTAGACAACGTCTGGTCATTTTAATTTGGGGGTAAAAAAACACTTTAACCGTCTAGAGATGTGGAGATAGAGGTGGAGTCACTGAGATGAGAACAGAGTAGAGATAAGGAGATAGAGGTGGAGTCACTGAGATGAGAACAGAGTAGAGATGAGGAGATAGAGGTGGAGTCACTGAGATGAGAACAGAGTATGAGGAGATAGAGGTGAAGTCACTGAGATGAGAACAGAGTATGAGGAGATAGAGGTGGAGTCACTGAGATGAGAACAGAGTAGAGATAAGGAGATAGAGGTGGAGTCACTGAGATGAGAACAGAGTAGAGATAAGGAGATAGAGGTGGAGTCACTGAGATGAGAACAGAGTAGAGATGAGGAGATAGAGGTGGAGTCACTGAGATGAGAACAGAGTATGAGGAGATAGAGGTGAAGTCACTGAGATGAGAACAGAGTATGAGGAGATAGAGGTGAAGTCACTGAGATGAGAACAGAGTATGAGGAGATAGAGGTGGAGTCACTGAGATGAGAACAGAGTATGAGGAGATAGAGGTGAAGTCACTGAGATGAGAACAGAGTATGAGGAGATAGAGGTGGAGTCACTGAGATGAGAACAGAGTATGAGGAGATAGAGGTGGAGTCACTGAGATGAGAACAGAGTATGAGGAGATAGAGGTGGAGTCACTGAGATGAGAACAGAGTATGAGGAGATAGAGGTGGAGTCACTGAGATGAGAACAGAGTATGAGGAGATAGAGGTGGAGTCACTGAGATGAGAACAGAGTATGAGGAGATAGAGGTGAAGTCACTGAGATGAGAGTAGTGTGGATTATGCTCTAGAAGGACTTCAACAGTACAGATTCACTTAGAGAGACCCATTTAAACACTGTTTAATCAAGTGTGTCAGGGCTTCCTCTAATACCTTAATGAGTCTCTCGCTCTCTCTCTCTCTGTGTGTGTGTGTCCTTATGGAAACCCTGTTCCGTATGAGTGTTAAATTAAGGAGTGTTACCAGACCATTGACTTCCACTCAGAGACAGAGAGGGTATCAGGAAGACACATCTGTACCATAACTAGACTCCCCGAAAGAGCCTCCTTTGGTTTCCCTGAGCCTCTGTAGCGTTACATAGTTCAAATCTGCACAGTCAAACATGACATGGAATGTGGGAAAAACAAAGCCCTTTTCCTAAAGTGTATCTCTTTTTCAATGGAAACACTTGGTCAAGACGACCCAAAACAGATACAAAATTCCCAAGCTTCCATAAATCTGACTAATGGAATTGTATTTCTTAACTTTGGGAATTCTGTCTGCTTCAACAGGTAGGGTCTCTTTCCTTCCTCACTGACCTGCTGTGTGTTACTGGGGAGAAATTCCCATTTTCCCAGATTCCCATATCCTGTCTGTTACTAGGGAAACTGGTCCAGGATTCCCTCTTTGTATGGGTTGCCATGGATACAGTCTCGTGATTCCAATGTCCCTGTCTGCTTATTCAGAGGAAGGTATTCCCCCGTCTTTGTCTGCGTTGTTCCAACACCGCTAATCTCTGGTTATCCTCCCCATGATGATCCATATCATTTTAATCAAAATGATATTGATCTATTGAATAGAACATGTATTGAATAAGGCCTGTAGCCATAAATCAAAATGTCAATATCATAAGATTCTGTATTGCACGAGAGCAATCATTACAGTAGTTGTCATCATTGGTAGGCTACTCTAAATGAGGAATATCTGGACTCTACATGGGCTCTCAGGTCAACTACAGATGGTGGACGTTCCTGTAACATACATGTACTGGGAATTCTATGACCAATGATTGATTTCTGCTATTTGTGACGACTTGAAGGAAGGTGTAAGAAGGAAGAACACATTTCACACTACTTCAAGAAGCAGAAGAGGAGAGGGTGGCTTTTCCCAATATTTGAACATTACCTATGAGAGAGGGAGAGGGAGAGGGAGAGAGAGAGAGAATGAAAGATGGAAGAGAGGCATAGATAGAGAGGAGGAGAGTCTATGTTTGCCCTTCAGAAAACCTTATGTGTGTGTCGCCAGGATTCAGACCCAGTCACGCAGTCAGAGTGGCGAGAGGAGAGGAGAAAAGAGAGGAGAGAGCCTGAGGATATATGGCCAGGCTTCAACCAGAAGCTACCACAGCTGGAAGCAGGAAGGAGGGAGGGAAGGAGGGAGGGAGGGAGGGGGGGGGGGGGGGGTAGTGGAAGGAGAGAGGAGGAGGAGAGAAGGGAGATGAGTGGTGAGAGTGGAGGAAACAAGTTGTAAGGGAGGAGAGAGGGAAGGAGAGAGAAGAAGGGAGAGGGGACTGTCTAAACGTCACCATCACACTCTGAGCGATAAGAGTACCTCCTCTCCAACACACACACACACACACACAGCCCTGTAAACCCTCTCAGATATCAGATAAGGATACCACAGAAGTTTTCATCTTTACATTCGGAGAATTCTTATATCCCTACATGTCAGCTGAGAGTGTATCAGAATGACTCCAGCCTTCTAGAGCTGCTCTTTAGATGGTTGAGAATGTTCAGAAAGCAGATGGGCGAGACTAGAGATTTGGAAAAGAGATTAAGATAGAGAGATACTGTATCATAAACAGAGGAGACCCTGGAGAGAAAATGGTAGATGAAGGACGGAGAAGAGAGGGAGAGAGAGGGAGAGAGGGGGAAGAGAGGGGGAGAGGGAGGGAGAGAGGGGGAAGAGAGGGGGGCAGTAGTTCCTTCTGGAATCAAGGCAGACATGACCTTTTCTCTGTCTTACTGAAAAATGAATCGTAACAAAAGAGATGTTCAACAGATCAAAGCACCATTCCTTCTATCCCACTTTCATCTCTTCATTCCATCCTTCTCTACTCTTCTCTTCCCTTCATCCTTCACTCCCTCTCCTCCCCTTTTCATCCTTCTCTTCCTCCGTCCATCTCCTCTTTCTTTCTTTCTTTCTCTGCCCTCCCCTCGTTCATTATTCTCCTTTTCTCCCACTCTTCCCCTCTCTTCTTCCTTCAATCTCTCTCATCCTTTCCCCTTTCCTCCTCCACCCCTTCATCCTTCGCCTCTCCTCCTCCTCTCGTTCCTCTTACCCCCTGCTCACTCCGAGGTTAAGAAACCCTGAATTCATATTTCATTTTCGACAGGATGCTTGAGGCAACTCCCCTCAACTACACACACACACACACACACACACACACACACACACACACACACACACACACACACACACACACACACACACACACACACACACACAGCATGTGTCTCAGACTGTACTGTGTTCTGCATGCATGCACCCCATCTATAAGGCCACAGGTTGCACTGAATGTCATTGGCTTTGACAAAATGGCTGTCACTTGACTGAGGTTGCTGCGCTCACAGTCAGTCACCCCCTCTCTCTCTCCTGAGACCAGTCATGCCAGTTACCCCCTGCCTTACAGAGCTTGTCATGATGTCATTTTCGTATATTGGTGGTGTCAGCTATACTGTATGTATGAATCAAGATATGTCAAATTCAATAGACTACATTTCAAAACCTGTCTGTTCTTTGACTCAACCTGATTCAAGTTCTGTGATAAATACCTATAAAATGGCCAACTGTTTGGTGAGATATTTAATACGGCAACCTGATTCACCTATCCACCCCTCAAACGTATTTTAATCTGTATGTAACACCTAACTGTAACATCGATTTTGTCTGACTCAAACCCTTCACTCAGAAAGGCAATCAGCAGTAAACCAATCAATGAAAGATTAGGCTAGAAATCGTTATTTTCCCACTTTAGTCTCAACTCCTAGGCTAATTAAAATGCGTAATTTGAAGTCTTGTCGAGAGGACGAGAGCGTCAATGTTATCACAATAACTATATTTGTAAGGAATGAAACAGCAATGTGGTCAAACTTACCAGCCACACTGCTTAGGCTACTTTCGTTAACTACCTGTTTTTATTAATGCATGTAGGGGTAAACTATTGAACCGTTGGAGCTAACGTAAGGCTGCTCTCTCCCTCGCGCTTAATGACAACCGTAACGTGTCCATGCGTCTCCCGCGCTTTCCGCTCAGCCCACACCTTGTCTCCGTAGCCTTCTTTTCTTCAAGCCGAAGATTCTCACTTTGGAGAAGATGTCGACCAAATTCCCGTTACAAAGTCCTTTATTCTTGTTGGGGCTTCGCCTCCGTCGGTGTGGCGTCGGCCGGTGGACTTGTTGTTCCCGTGCCTGTCTCTTCTGTCGTATCAAACCGCTGGCAATAGCTGCCATGTCTCAACCGAAACAACCCGGGGGAAAAGGAAACACAGAGCCCGTTCCCCGTTTCCCTTTGGGCACGGAGCGCAGACGGCACAACAAGCGATTATGTTCGGTCTGCAGCTACAGCCCCATAGTTGTGTCTATAAAATGTATCTTCTTTATCCGTCAGAAAAACATTTCGACACTACGCAATCAAGTCCAAATACCACATTTCGGTGAGGATACAGAACATTGCGTTGTCATTTTATCATGGCCATTCAACAACTAACAACCTGTCACCGTTGTTGTCAAATGATTTCGAATTTGACTGCGTGAATCCTTGTAGAGGAGAAGGTTTTCCAAACTGAAAACATTTCCGATATCCGTACTTGGTCATATTTGATCATTAAATATCTGTGACGTTTGATGTCACATAGTCCAAAAACACGAAAATAATTGTCGAAAGGTTTCGTTCTTCTCCTCGCCCAAAAATGTTTAGACTACCCCCCCGTCTTCTCCCGGTGATCGACAAAAAATCAAGCCTATCGAAAATGTGAACATGCGAATTTGAAGCCACGCGCTAAAGGAGTCTGTCAGACATACTCTCAAAAACATACGGAGCGATTTTAACGTAATTATCTGAAGGACGCAAGCCCCAGACGCTCCCCGGGTGGGGCTTGCTCCTTGGAAGAGAGGTGTGTGATGCTTGACTCGCGCGCACAGATTCACCAAGTCTGTATGCAAATCCGCCAGTCTCTTCTCCAAAAATATAAAAAAAAAATAGAAACGAATAACGGAGGAGCACACAATGACCAAATCGAGATGATTGGAATCAAATAACTAAATAATAATAATAATCATCTTGTCTTTTAAAAAAAGGCCCGGAGGAACTTCTCTGCATCAGGTAAAATGGTGACGCAATTTTATTTCACGCTTCAGAAACTTCATCCAGCACGTCAGGACTGTTTTTCCTCGGTGAGAAGGGAAAGGGGACAGGACCCGACTCCGGTTGGCTCATGAATTGCTTTCAGATATGAATAAGGGGTGAAAAAGGGTAGTCTACATCAAACGCTCTCCTTCAACTCATCAATCAAAGGAAACGGGAACAGCCAGAGCATTCAGATGAAAACAAGAGTCTGTGCGTCAGACCAAAAGCCCCCTCGTTCTGGAGAAACCGTTCGGAAAGAAATACCTTATAAATGACCACAAGCGAGTGAACGCCCTCCGCATAAACGTAACCATTAGCACTAGACACCGCCTGTAACTTCACACAGTATACTGTATTACTCCAACGCAAACTGTTGCTAATACATTGTATACACCGTCCGGACACTGATTGATATATCGTGCTGTGTATTTCGCAAGAAGCAGACACCGAGCCGGAGATAGACATGTACCTGTATAGCCAACGTTGAGAATGTTTACACCTCATCTGATGTTAATCTTGATCAGATGAAAGATAGAGACCCAGCACATTGCCAAGTGGAGAACGTCCCCAAAAGGTTTAATTAGCAATTGCATGTTCTTTAGTATAGGCCTAGAAATATCACATGCACGTGTAAAGAGATCCCAGTCAGCGGCACTGCTGTCTGCATTTAGTCATGTCCAAAAACACGCGACGGTATGGAGAAGAGTTTTCACCCCTATATTCCCCAACACAATCATTGAGACACAATCCATAAAAGACGGCATTAAAACTTAAATAAAAATGGCAAAATAGTCAGTGTTATGGTATCTATAATACAATTAAACGAATCGATGGGATGTAAAATCGAGGGAACGTTGATCCTTTTGGTCAGTTGAATTCATTAACATGGGAGCGCAGATTTTCTGACCGGCGCAAGCCACGTCTGATTTCAGCACCATGGGCAGCGACCGCGGCCTACAGTTCCACCAATCGCATGCTGTCTGCGGCTGCGCTATGAGAAAACACGACCCTTGAGTTGAGGAGTAGCCTATAAATGATCCACGTGAACATCTCTCAAGACTAACTGGTATTTTCCTCATAATGTTAACCAAACTGCAAGCTAGCCTATTTTTAACCAGGTCATAAACAATTTAAACGTAGATAGCAGTGAGTCATCGTCTTCCCGGGTAGAAATGTGTCTTTCTTCACCTGCTGCCTGGAAAAGGGACAAGTCTGGAAATGTCCCCATTGAAGCAGAGATGCGTGATCTCAATGGGGCTTCGTCCTGGCTTAATTCAAGTTTTAATTGACTAAATATTTTAAACCCAAACGTCAGAATACCTCCTTCATGGGAGGTTATCCACTGAGGTAGGTTGTTTCAATGTGCTTTCCAAGGAGCCATCTACAGTTGGTCTCTCTCTCCCAGTAATGAAATCATCTGGTCAAAACCATTAATTCAAGACAAACAGTTTGGCACATTTTCAATCACGTTTAGCTTAGTGGGGCACTTTCTTGAATCTGTATCGGCTTTGGTGGTAGAATTAAAGTTTTAAAAATGCATGAACCAGCGTCGATTCACAGGAGAGATACAGTAGCCAGCCGGAGTGCTCTGAACTGTACACCCGCCCCGTTTTCAGTTTAATAAATGAAAGGCCTACGGAGCTCAGGTCAGTGGCTGCCTCTGCGGGTAGATCCGGTGGGTTTCCTGCGGTCACGTTGTGTTTTCGAACACAGACTCACTGAAGAATGAGAATTCGATGTGATTGTCCGTGACAGTTTACAAGCCATTGACATTAATATTACACCGAAACAGAATTCACTTTTCAAAATTCAGAAGGCATAGCCTTTTCAAATCTGATGACGTTCAAAAAGGCGAAATACCTCCAGGAGAGCTCCAGCCTACAGCAAAGGATTGGGTTACCGAAAAATAAAGTAAAGCTGGGATTTGACCGCTTGAGGGCGCCAGAGTGTTCAGAAAAAGAAGGCGCTTGTAATAAGCAGTCCAGGAGTTGACTCTTGCCGCTGTGCATCTAATCATCCTCTGCTGCAACACAGTAAGGTGCAGGTTGCATGAAATCTATCTCATTGAATCCTCTCCAGTTACTCTATAGCCTATATTCTTTTCACACTACAGTACTTACTGGCCATATGGTCAGACCTGGTGAATGGCATCCCATAACGTGGTGTAATAGGAATGAATACCAACCAGCACACTGTCTGTCCCAAATGCTCTATCGCCACATGTACATAACGCTACACATGTGGTTCACCAGAGAACTTCAAGCAGAAAGAGGGTTACATCTATTTAAATCTACTCACTGATTTTAGTACACACACACACACACACACACACACACACACACACACACACACACACACACACACACACACACACACACACACACACACACACACACACTCATACAAGGCTGCACACACACACACACAGACACACACACACACAGACATACACACACACGTACACACACACACACACACACACACACACACACACACACACACACACACACACACACACACACACACACACACACACACACACACACACTCATACAAGGCTGCACACACACACACACACACACACACACACACACACACACACACACACACACACACACACACACACACACACACACACACACACACACACACACACACACACACACTCATACAAGGCTGCATACACACACATTGCACAGTGGGGAATGGAAATAAAACATCTTGTTGTCTTTGTGCTGATGTTTTTATCCAGGTCAACTGCTGTTGAGGACCATTAATAAATCAAAGCTTCCTGACTACATTTACATAAAAATTCATCCTTTCTCCTCATCTCAATGTTTAAAAAAGCCTTCAAAAGGAAACAATCACCCTCTTCCCCCCCTTCCTCCCAAAACTCCCTTCCTTGTCTGTGTAGTGAATAGGAGTAGAACGAATGGTTTAAAAACACTCTCTCTCTTATTCTCTCTCCCTTTCTCTCCTCTCATGTCTCTCTCTCTCTCTCTCTCTCTCTCTCTCTCTCTCTCTCTCTCTCTCTCTCTCTCTCTCTCTATGCCAAAGGGCCTCATTACTACATATGCAGATGAGTGTGTGAAAAAGAACAAGAGAGAGAGAGAAAGAGAGAGAGAGAAAGAGAAAGAGGGAGAGAGAGAGAAAGAGAGAGAGAGAGAGAGAGTGAAAGAGAGAGAGTGAAAGAGAGAGAGAGGACAGTGAGAGTGAAAGAGAGAGAGAGGACAGTGAGAGTGAAAGAGAGAGAGAGGACAGTGAGAGTGAAAGAGAGAGAGAGAGAGTGAAAGAGAGAGAGAGAGAGAGAGTGAAAGAGAGAGAGAGAGAGTGAAAGAGAGAGAGAGAGAGAGATGATGGAGAGAAGCTGCAGTGTTATATCCCGAGGGGAGTTGGCTATCTACCACATTGAAATCAATACATTAGCTGATCATCCTGTCTGTAGGACTGTTTATGTGTGTATGCTATATATTTATTTGTCCTGCATCGTTTCCTTTTATATCCTTCCGAATGAGGTTATCGGGAAAAAGGGCAGAGAAGGATAAAGATAAAGGGATATTTTGTTTTCTGCAGAGGAGAGAGCTCCCTCCATAGGTAACACAGGAGCACAGCACTCTTCCCCCTCTCTCTCTCTCTCTCTCCATCCTCCTCTCTTTATTCTTTCTCTTTACAGAACGATTGTCTAAGCTGATATATGATTGCACGTATGGAAACTTAATCATAATGAATGAATAACACCCTAGGAGTTATTAATACTGTAGGTGTGTTCATCAGAGAATGAGAATTAGACCGTTATACAAAACTAGTATACAACAGAAAAGGCCATTATATTTGTTAGTGGAACAAGCCATTTAGTGAAAATGAAAAGCACAATCAATCCCTCTGCTAATGAAGGGATCCCCTTGGGTGTGAGTCATGGGTGGGTGAGGGAGAGAGGGAGGAAGAGAGGCAGATAGAGGGAGAGAAAGAGAGAGGGGGGTTTGCAAATTATTCAAGACTCAGAAAGAGAAGGAAGAGAGGGATGGAGAGAAGGAAGACAGCGAGAGATAGCCGCATGGAAGGAGGGAGAGAAGGAGAGAGAGATCAAAGGAAGACAGAGAGAGAGGGACAGATAGAGAGAGAGATGGAGGGAGAGAGAGAGAGAGAAGTAAACACGTCACAGCTTCTACAGGTTTCCCTGTGGGGGCGTGGAGGGATAACCATCTCTCTCTTTTGCATACTGATGTGCTGAGTCACAGCACACACACACACACACACACACACACACACACACACACACACACACACACACACACACACACACACACACACACACACACACACACACACACACACACACACACACACACACACACACACACACACACACACACACACACACAGATGAAGCCGGGACAGTCCTCCTGCAGTGCCACCCCTCTGTTGCCTAGGTAACGCCTGGTGAATAACTATGAGGAACCTCTGGGCAGTAGACAATGGGAATAGTGGAATGTTCTATATGGGAGGAGTCAGGGGTAATGTTCAGGCTACAGACAAAAGTGTCAATATTAGCCCACAACAAGTGATCTATAGGTGATTACGGGATGCCAAGCTGACCTTAGATTAGTATTCCAGCTGAATACACAGAGAAACAGAGGATGCAAAGGGAAAGAACACTACCATGGACCCAACAATAACCAGACACACATGTTTGATGCTTTAACCAGACAAAAATAAAAATGGCATAATTTTTTATTAAACATTTATTTTGTGGAGTGGATGCTTCATTTTCACCAACCTCACATCTCTTGTAACCTTGTAATGACACAGAATAACTAACTAACAAGATGTTGAAAACGCCGAACAGATTAACAGAGACACTTCTGATGACTGAATATGCACCAAGTAACCCCAAAAAGCTTTTCTTTCTACACCAGTGTAAAAGCAGTGAAGAGGTTGAAAAAGGTTTTGAACAGCATAAACACAGGACATGTTAAATAATGGAGACTTGAACGCTCCTCTAACTCCACAGGCATTCAGGTTACTTTGCAGCATCCCTCCGCCCAACTACTTGTGTTTACTAGCTTGCTCTCACACACAAACACACACACTTACGCATGCACACGCACACTCACACAAGGCTATGTTTGTACCTGTACCACGGGGCTATGTCTGTATCTGTACCACAAGGCTATGTCTGTACTTGTACCACAAGGCGATGTCTGTACCCGTACTAAAAGGCTATGTCTGTACCTGTACCACAAGGCTATGTCTGTACCTGTACCACAAGACTATGTCTGTACCCGTACTAAAAGGCTATGTCTGTACCTGTACCACAAGGCTATGTCTGTACCTGTACCACAAGACTATGTCTGTACCCGTACTAAAAGGCTATGTCTGTACCTGTACCACAAGGCTATGTCTGTACCTGTACCACAAGACTATGTCTGTACCCGTACTAAAAGGCTATGTCTGTACCTGTACCACAAGGCTATGTCTGTACCTGTACCACAAGGCTATGTCTGTACCTGTACCACAAGACTATGTCTGTACCCGTACTAAAAGGCTATGTCTGTACCTGTACCAAAAGGCTATGTCTGTACCTGTACCACACGGCTATGTCTGTACCTGTACCACAAGGCTATGTCTGTACCTGTACCACAAGGCTATGTCTGTACCTGTACCACAAGGCTATGTCTGTACCACAAGGCTATGTCTGTACCCGTACCACGAGGCTATGTCTGTACCTGTACCACGAGGCTGTCTGTACCTGTACCACAAGGCTATGTCTGTACCTGTACCACAAGGCGATGTCTGTACCCGTACCACGAGGCTATGTCTGTACCTGTACCACAAGGCTATGTCTGTACCTGTACCACGAGGCTGTCTGTACCTGTACCACAAGGCTATGTCTGTACCCGTACTAAAAGGCTATGTCTGTACCTGTACCACAAGGCTATGTCTGTACCTGTACCACGAGGCTGTCTGTACCTGTACCACAAGGCTATGTCTGTACCTGTACCACAAGGCTATGTCTGTACCTGTACCACAAGGCTATGTCTGTACCTGTACCACAAGGCTATGTCTGTACCTGTACCACAAGGCTATGTCTGTACCTGTACCACAAGGCTATGTATGTACCTGTACCACAAGGCTATGTCTGTACCTGTACCACAAGGCTATGTCTGTACCTGTACCACAAGGCTATGTCTGTACCTGTACCACAAGGCTATGTCTGTACCTGTACCACAAGGCTATGTCTGTACCTGTACCACAAGGCTATGTCTGTACCTGTACCACAAGGCTATGTCTGTACCTGTACCACAAGGCTATGTCTGTACCTGTACCACGAGGCTATGTCTGTACCTGTACCACAAGGCTATGTCTGTACCTGTACCACAAGGCTATGTCTGTACCTGTACCACGAGGCTATGTCTGTACCTGTACCACAAGGCTATGTATGTACCTGTGACGCCACTAAGTGGTCACATATCTCTAGTGCCCCCCAACCTCAGGTCACTTACTGATCTGAGGCAAAACCACACGACCAACAGCTTTAGACACTTTATGGAATACAAAGCCTTCACTATCTCATCCTGGAATATCCAAGGCCTGAGGTCATCTGCCTTTGGCCTAAAGAGCAGGAACCTGGACTTCATCAAAGAAATTGGAAATACAGACATTGTCATCCTACAAGAAACATGGTATAGAGGAGACGGACCCACTGGTTGCCTTCTAGGTTACAGAGAGCTGGTAGTCCCATCCACCAAACTACCAGGTGTGAAACAGGAAGGGTATGCTAATTTGGTATAGAGCAGACCTAACTCACTCCATTACATTAATCAAAACAGGAACATTTTACATTTGGCTAGAAATTCAAAAGGAAATGATCTTAACAGAGAAAAATGTCCTCATGTGTGCTACCCATATCCTCCCCACTAGAATCCCCATACTTTAATGAAGACAGATTCTCCATCCTGGAGGGGGAAATCACAATCATTTCCAGGCCCCGGGACATGTACTAGTCTGTGGCGACCTAAATGCCATAACCTTCCGTGGCCTCCAACTGCTCTTAAACGCTAGTAAAACGAAAGGCATGCTCTTCAACCGATTGCTGCCCGCACCCGCCCGCCTGACTAGCATCACTACTCTGGACGGTTCTGACTTAGAATATGTGGACAACTACAAATACCTAGGTGTCTGGCTAGACTGTAAACTCTCCTTCCAGACTCATATTAAGAATCTCCAATCCAAAATTAAATCTAGAATCGGCTTCCTATTTCGCAACAAGGCCTCCTTCACTCACGCTGCCAAACATATCCTCGTAAAACTGACTATCCTACCGATCCTCGATTTCCACGATGTCATTTACAAAATAGCCTCTAACACATCTACTCAGCAAACTGGATGCTGTCTATCCCAGTGCCAACCATTTTGTCACCAAAGCCCCTTATACCACCCACCACTGCGACCTGCATGCTCTCGTCGGCTGGCTCTCGCTACGTATTCGTCGCCAGACCCACTGGCTCCAGGTCATCTATAAATATTTGCTAGGTAAAGCTCCACCTTATTTCAGCTCACTGGTCACCATAGCAACACCCACCCATCGCACGCGCTCCAGCACGTATATTTCACTGGTCATCCCCAAAGCCAACACCCACTTTGGCCGCCTTCCTTCCAGTTCTCTACTGCCAATGACTGGAAGGAATTGCAAAAATCACTGAAGTTGGAGACTTATATCTCCCTCACTAACTTTAAGCATCAGCTATCTGAGCAGCTTACCGATCGCTGCAGCTGTACATAGGTCACAACTCCTGCAGCTCTGTCGCACGCAGGGGATGTACATAGTCAATGGTAGGCTTCGAAGGGACTCCTATGGTAGGTACACCTATAGCTCATCTCTTAGCAGTAATACTGTAGACTACTTTATCACTGACCTCAACCCAGAGTCTCTCCGAGCGTTTACAGTCAGCCCACTGGCACTTCTTTCAGACCACAGAAAAATCACAGTCTACTTGAACAGAGCAATACTCAATCAGGAGGCATCAAAGCCAAAGGAACTGAGTAATATTAAGAAATGCTATAGATAGAAGGAATGTAGTGTGGAAACCTAATAGTGAAGGTTTAAATTTGGCAGTAGAAAATGTTAACAGTATATTTGACCTCTCAGCTGCCCTATCTAATCAAGCAAATGTCAAATTGGCTTTTTACCAAATTATCGTACGACAGACCACGTATTCACTCTGCACATCCTAATTGACAAACAAACAAACCAAAACAAAGGCAAAGTATTCTCATGCTTTGTTGATTTAAAAAAAGCCTTCGACTCAATTTGGCATGAGGGTCTGCTATACAAATTGATGGAAAGTGGTGTTGGGGGAAAAACATACAACATTATAAAATCCATGTATACAAACAACAAGTGTGTGGTTAAAATAAGCAAAAAACACACCCATTTCTTCCCACAGGGCCATGGGGTGAGACAGGGATGCAGCTTAAGCCCCACCCTCTTCAACATATATATCAACAAATTGGTGAGGGCACTAGAAAAGTCTATAGCACCCGGCCTCACCCTACTAGAATCTGAAGTCAAATGTCTACTTTTTGTGGATGATCTGGTGCTTCTGTCACAACCAAGGAGGGCCTACAGCAGCACCTAGATCTTCTGCACAGATTCTGTCAGACCTGGGCCCTGACAGTAAATCTCAGTAAGACAAAAGTAATGGTGTTCCAAAAAAGGTCCAGTCGCCAGAACCACAAATACAAATTCCATCTAGACACCGTTGCCCTAGAGCACACAAAAAACTATACATACCTCGGCCTAAACATCAGCACCACAGGTAACTTCCACAAAGCTGTGAATGATAAATTCTACAACCACCTATGTAAAAGGAAGCGATTCCCAAACCTTCCATAACAAAGCCATCACCTATAGAGAGATGAACCTGGAGAAGAGTCCCCTCAGCAAGCTGGACCTGGGGCTCTGTTCACAATCACAAAAAGACGCCACAGAGCGCCAGGACAGCAACACAATTAGACCCAACTAAATCATGAGAAAACCAAAAGATAATTACTTGAGCAAACTAGAATGCTGTTTGGCCCTAAACAGAGAGTACACAGTGGCAGAATACCTGACCACCGTGACTGAACCAAACTTAAGGAAAGCTTTGACTATGTACAGACTCAGTGAGCATAGCCTTGCTATTGAGAAAGGCCACCGTAGGCAGACTTTTGCTCTCAAGAGAAGACAGGCTATGTGCACACTGCCCACAAAATGAGGTGTAAACTGAGCTGCACTTCCTAACCTCCTGCCAATGTATGACCATATTAGAGATTCATATTTCCCTCAGATTACACAGATCCACAAAGAATTTGAAAATAAACCCGATTTAGGGCCTCCCGGGTGGTGCAGTAGTCTAAGGCACTGCATCACAGTGCTAGCTGTGCCACCAGAGATTCTGGGTTTGAGCCCAGGCTCTGTCGCAGCCGGCCACGACCGGGAGGTCCATGGGGCGACGCACAATTGGCCCAGCGTCGTCCGGGTTAGGGAGGGTTTGGCCGGCAGGGATATCCTTGTCTCATCGCGCACTAGTGACTCCTGTGGCGGGCCGGGTGCAGTGCACGCTGACACGGTCGCCAGGTGTACGGTGTTTCCTCCGACACATTGGTGCGGCTGGCTTCCGGGTTGGATGTGCATTGTGTCAAGAAGTAGTGCGGTTAGGTTGGGTTGTGTTTCGGAGGATGCATGGCTCTCGATCTTCGCCTCTCCCGAGTCCGTACGGGAGTTGCAGCGAAGAGACAAGACTGTAACTACCAATTGGAAACCACAAAAAAGGGGTAAAAAAAAAGAGGAAAAAGAAAACAAACCGATTTTGATAAACTCCCATATCTACTGGGTGAAATATCACAGCAGCAAGATTTGTGACCTGTTGCCAACAAAAAATACAACCCATATTTATGTTTATTTATTTTCCCTTTTGTACTTTAACCATTTTCAAACTGTATATATACAAAATATGACATTTGTAATGTATTTATTGTTTTGGAACTTCTGTGAGTGTAATGTTTACTGTTAATTTTTATTGTTTATTTCACTTTTGTATAATATCTACTTCACTTGCTTTGGCAATGTTAACATATGTTTCCCATGCCAATAAAGCCCCTTAAATTGAATTGAATTGAGAGAGAGAGAGTTACTTTAAAATTTAAACTATTACTGATTTAACAGTGTCACGCCCTGACCTTAGAGATCCTTTTTATGTCTCTATTTTGGTTGGTCAGGGTGTGAATTGGGGTGGGCATTCTATGTTTTGTTCTATGTTGTCTATTTCTATGTGTTTGGCCGGGTGTGGTTCTCAATCAGAGGCAGCTGTCTATCGTTGTCTCTGATTGAGAACCATACTTAGGTAGCCTTTTCCCACCTGTGTTTTGTGCGTAGTTGTTTTCTGTTTTGTGTCTGCACCAGACAGGACTGTTTCGTTTGTTCCGTTTTTGTTATTTTTTGTTCTAGTGTTCAGTGTTATTAAAAGTCATGAACACGTACCACGCTGCACCTTGGTCCTCTCCTTCTTCCTCAGACGAACGACGTTACAAACAGGCTGGAGCGAAGCCTCTTCCTCTCCCTCCTCTTCCTCATCCTCTCTCTCCTCTTCACTTTACTCTCCCTCCTCTTCCTCTTCCTCTCCGTCCTGTTCCTCCCAGCCAGGGAACTAGGCTGAGTACTGTTGCTATAAAAAGACCATCTGAAGCACTGAATGTCCAAACCAGTGCTACCCCCCCCTCCTCCCTCCTCCCTCCCTCCCCCCCTCCCTCCCCTCCCTCCCTCCCTCCCTCCATCCCTCCCTCCATCCATACAAGACATGGTGAGTGACGCATCTATGTGTCAACGAACCCAATCAACACCAGACTCCTTCTAATCTCTTCCTCCATCCCTCTCTCTTTCTCAGCGATGAACAACATTTCCATGCTCCTCATATACAGTGTTCCTCCACAACACGCATGTCAGAAATAAACATAAGGCTGTAGATATGAATACTGTATTTCACTGTTTTATTAAACTTCGCTCTCATACAGTGCACACACACACACACACACACACACACACACACACACACACACACACACACACACACACACACACACACACACACACACACACACACACACACACACACACACACACACACGATAAGGGGTGTGTCAATAAGCTGAAAGGGCTGACAGGGCAGCCCCATAATGTCGAGGAGCTATAGGGTCATACATCTGTCTCTGTAACATGGTGGGCTGTCATTCACCATCCAGTCAGTAACCTCTCTGTAACATGGGGGGCTGTCATTCACCATCCAGTCAGTAACCTCTCTGTAACATGGTGGGCTATCATTCACCATCCACAGTAACCTCTCTGTAACATGGTGGCTATCATTACCATCCAGTCAGTAACCTCTCTGTAACAGGTGGGCTGTCATTCACCATCCAGTCAGTAACCTCTCTGTAACATGGTGGGCTATCATTCACCATCCAGTCAGTAACCTCTCTGTAACATGGTGGGCTATCATTCACCATCCAGTCAGTAACCTCTCTGTAACATGGGGGGCTGTCATTCACCATCCAGTCAGTAACCTCTCTGTAACATGGTGGGCTATCATTCACCAGATCAGTAACCTCTCTGTAACATGGGGACTATCATTCACCATCCAGTCAGTAACCTCTCTGTAACATGGTGGGCTGTCATTCACTATCCAGTCAGTAACCTCTCTGTAACATGGGGGGCTATCATTCACTACCCAGTCAGTAACCTCTCTGTAACATGGTGGGCTGTCATTCACTACCCAGTCAGTAACCTCTCTGTAACATGGTGGGCTGTCATTCACTATCCAGTCAGTAACCTCTCTGTAACATGGGGCTGTCATTCACCATCCAGTCAGTAACCTCTCTGTAACATGGTGGGCTGTCATTCACTATCCAGTCAGTAACCTCTCTGTAACATGGGGGGGCTATCATTCACTACCCAGTCAGTAACCTCTCTGTAACATGGTGGGCTGTCATTCATACCCAGTCAGTAACCTCTCTGTAACATGGTGGGCTGGTCATTCACTATCAGTCAGTCACCTCTCGTAACATGGGGGGGCTATCATTCACTACCAGTTCAGTAACCTCTCTGTAACATGGTGGCTGTCATTCATACCAGTCAGTAACCTCTACTGCACTATAACATCGAGTGGCGGCTGTCATTCACTACCAGTCAGTAACCTCTGTAACAATGGGGCTGTCATTCACATCAGTCGTACCTCTCTGTAACATGGGGGGTGCATTCACAACCCAGTCCGAAACCCCTCTTTAAACATGGGGGGGGGGGGGGGGGGGGGCGTCATTCACAACAGTCAGAAACCCCTCTTAACATGGGGGGGGGGGGGGGGGGGGCTGTCATTCACCACCCAGTCAGTAACCTCTCTGTAACATGGTGGGCTGTCATTCCACCATCCAGTCAGTAACCTCTCTGTAACATGGTGGGCTGTCATTCACCATCCAGTCAGTAACCTCTCTGTAACATGGTGGGCTGTCATTCACCATCCAGTCAGTAACCTCTCTGTAACATGGTGGGCTGTCATTCACCATCCAGTCAGTAACCTCTCTGTAACAAGGTGGGCAGTCATTCACCATCCAGTCAGTAACCTCTCTGTAACATGGTGGGCTGTCATTCACTATCCAGTCAGTAACCTCTCTGTAACATGGGGGGCTATCATTCACCATCCAGTCAGTAACCTCTCTGTAACATGAGGGGCTATCATTCACCATCCAGTTAGTAACCTGTCTGTAACATGGGGGGCTATCATTCACCATCCAGTCAGTAACCTCTCTGTAACATGGGGGGCTATCATTCACCATCCAGTCAGTAACCTCTCTGTAACATGGGTTTGGGCTATCATTCACCATCCAGCCAGTAACCTCTCTGTAACATGGTAGACTGTCATTCACCATTCAGTCAGTAACCTCTCTGTAACATGGGGGGCTATCATTCATCATCCAGTCAGTAACCTCTCTGTAACATGGTGGGCTGTCATTCACTATCCAGTCAGTAATCTCTCTGTAACATGGTGGGCTGTCATTCACCATCCAGTTAGTAACCTGTCTGTAACATGGGGGGCTATCATTCACCATCCAGTCAGTAACCTCTCTGTAACATGGTGGGCTGTCATTCACCATCCAGTCAGTAACCTCTCTGTAACATGGGGGGCTGTCATTCAACATCCAGTCAGTAACCTCTCTGTAACATGGGGGGCTGTCATTCAACATCCAGTCAGTAACCTCTCTGTAACATGGGGGGCTGTCATTCAACATCCAGTCAGTAACCTCTCTGTAACATGGTGGGCTGTCATTCACAACCCAGTCAGTAACATCTCTGTAACATGGTGGGCTGTCATTCACTATCCAGTCAGTAACCTCTCTGTAACATGATGGGCTGTCATTCACTATCCAGTCAGTAATCTCTCTGTAACATGGTGGGCTGTCATTCACCATCCAGTCAGTAACCTCTCTGTAACATGATGGGCTGTCATTCACCACCCAGTCAGTAACCTCTCTGTAACATGGGGGGGCTATCATTCACTATCCAGTCAGTAACCTCTCTGTAACATGGGGGGCTATCATTCACCATCCAGCCAGTAACCTCTCTGTAACATGGTGGGCTGTCATTCACCATCCAGTCAGTAACCTCTCTGTAACATTGTGGGCTATCATTCACCATCCAGTCAGTAACCTCTCTGTAACATGGGGGGCCGTCATTCACCATCCAGTCAGTAACCTCTCTGTAACATGGTGGGCTGTCATCACCATCCGTCAGTAACCTCTCTTAACATGGGGGCTATCATTCACCATCCAGTCAGTAACCTCTCTTTTAACATGGGGGGCGATCATTCAATACCCAGTCAGTAACCTCTCTGTAACATGGGGGCTATCATCACCATCCAGCAGTAACCTCTCTGTAATATGGTGGGCTGTCATCACCATCCAGTCAGTAACCTCTCGTAACATGGTGGGCTGTCATCACCATCCAGTCAGTAACCTCTCTGTAACATGGGGGGCTATCATTCACCATCCAGTCAGTAACCTCTCTGTAACATGGGGGGCTATCATTCACCATCCAGTCAGTAACCTCTCTGTAACATGGGGGGCTATCATTCACCATCCAGTCAGTAACCTCTCTGTAACATGGGGGGGAATATCATTCACCATCCAGTCAGTAACCTCTCTGTAACATGGTGAACTGTCATTCACCATTCAGTCAGTAACCTCTCTGTAACATGGGGGGCTATCATTCATCATCCCGTCAGTAACCTCTCTGTAACATGGTGGGCTGTCATTCACCATCCAGTCAGTAACCTCTCTGTAACATGGTGGCTGTCATTCACATCCAGTCAGTAATCTCTCTGTAACATGTGGGCTGTCATTCACCATCCAGTTAGAACCGTCTGTAACATGGGGTCTATCATTCACCACCAGTCAGTAACCTCTCTGTAAATGGGGGCTCATTCACCATCCAGTCAGTAACCTCTCTGTAACATGGGGGGGGCTATCATTCGACATCCAGTCAGTAACCTCTCTGTAACATGGTGGGCTGTCATTCACCATCCAGTCAGTAACCTCTCTGTAACATGGGGGGCTGTCATTCAACATCCAGTCAGTAACCTCTCTGTAACATGGGGGGCTGTCATTCAACATCCAGTCAGTAACCTCTCTGTAACATGGGGGGCTGTCATTCAACATCCAGTCAGTAACCGCTCTGTAACATGATGGGCTGTCATTCTCTATCCAGTCAGAAGAAACCCCTCTTTAACATGGGGGGGGGGTGGGGGGGGGCTTCATTCACCATCCAGTCAGTAACCTTCTCTGTAACAGGGGGGGGGGGGGGGGGGGGGCTACCATTCACCATCCAGTCAGTAACCTCTCTGTAACATGGTGGGATGTCATCACATCCAGCAGTAACCTCTCTGTAACAGGTGTCTGTCATTCACCATCCAGGCAGTAACCTCTCTGTAACATGGGGGGCTGTCATCACTATCCAGTCAGTAGACTCTCTTGTAACATGGTGGGCTGTCATTCCAATCCAGTCAGTAACCTCTCTGTAACATGGGGGCTATCATCACCATCCAGTTAGTAACCTGTCTTGTAACATGGGGGGCTATCATTCACCATCCAGTCAGTAACCTCTCTGTAACATGGTGGGCCATCATCACATCCAGTCAGTAACCTCTCTGTAACATGGGGGGGGTCATTCACATTCCAGTCAGTAACCTTCTGTAACATGGGTGGCTGTCATCACCATTCAGTCAGTAACCTCTCTGTAACATGGGGGGCTACATTCAATTCATCCAGTCAGTAAACCTCTCTGTAACGGTGGGCTGTCATTCACATACCAGTCAGTAACCTCTCTGTAACATGGTGGGCTGTCATTCACTATCAGTCAGTAATCTCGCTGTAACATGGTGGGCATGTCATTCACATCCAGTTAGTAACACGTCTGTAACATGGGGGGCTATCATTCACCATCAGTCAGTAACCTCTCTGTAACATGGGGGGCTATCATTCACATCCAGTCAGTAACCTTCTGAACATGGGCGGGGGTATCATTCACACATCCAGTCAGTAACCTTCTGTAACATGGTGGGCTTCATTCACCATCAGCAGTAACCTCTCTGTAAACATGGGGGGCTGTATTCACATCCAGTCGTAACCTCTCTGTAACAAGGTGGGGTCATCAACATCGAGTCAGTTAACGCTCTGTAATGGATGGCTGTCATTCACATCCAGTCAGTAACCTCTCTGTAACATGGTGGGCTGTCATCACATCCACGTCAGTAACCTCTCTGTAAATGGTGGGCTGTCATTCACCATCCAGTCAGTAACCTCTCGAACATGGGCTATCATTCCATCCAGTCTAGTAACTCTCTGTAACATGGGGGGCTATCATTCAACATCCAGTCAGTAATCTCTGTAACTGGGGGCGCTATCATTCACCATCCCAGTCAGTAACCTCTCTGTAACAGGGTGGGGGGGGGGATATCATTCACCATCCAGTCAGTAACCTCTCTGTAACATGGTAGACTGTCATTCACCATTCAGTCAGTAACCTCTCTGTAACATGGGGGGTTATCATTCATCATCCAGTCAGTAACCTCTCTGTAACATGATGGGCTATCATTCACTATCCAGTCAGTAACCTCTCTGTAACATGGTGGGCTGTCATTCACTATCCAGTCAGTAACCTCTCTGTAACATGGTGGGCTGTCATTATCACATCGTAGTAACCTGTCTGTAACATGGGGGTCTATCATCCATCAGTCAGTACCTCTCGTAACATGGGGGCTATCATTCACCATCCAGTCAGTAACCTCTCACGAACATGGTTGGGCTGTCATTCCCCATCCAGTAGTAAACCTTCTGTAACATGGGGTCTATCATTCACCATCCAGTCAGTAACCTCTCTGTAACATGGGGGGCTATCATTCACCATCCAGTCAGTAACCTCTCTGTAACATGGGGGGGGCTATCATTCGACATCAGCAGTAACCTCTGTAACATGGTGGGCTGTCATTCACCACCAGTCAGTAACCTCTCTGTAACATGGGCGGCTGTCATTCAACATCCAGTCAGAACCTCTGTAACAGGGGGCTGTCATTCAACATCCAGTCAGTAAACCCTCTGTAACATGGGGGGCTGTCATTCACATTCCAGTCAGTAAACCGCTCTGTAACATGATGGGCTGTCATCTCTATCCAGTCAGAAAGAAAACCTCTCTTTAACATGAGGGGGGGGGGGCTGTCATTCACCATCCAGTCAGTAACTTCTCTGTAACATGGGGGGGGGGGGGGGGGGGGGGCTACCATTCACATCCAGTCAGTAACCTCTCTGTAACATGGGGCGATGTCATCTTACCATCACAGTCAGTAACCTCTCTGTAACATGGGATGTTCTGTCATTCACATCCAGTCAGTAACCTCTCTGTAACTGGTGGGCTGTCATTCACTATCCAGTCAGTGACCTCTCTGTAACATGTGCGGCTGTCATTCACCATCCAGGTCAGTAACTCTCTGTAACATGAGGGCTATCATTCACCATCCAGTTAGTAACCTGTCTGTAACATGGGGGGGCTATCATTCACATCCAGTCAGTAACCTCTCTGTAACAGGGGGGCTATCATTCACCATCCAGTCAGTAACCTCTCTGTAACATGGGGGGGGCTATCATTCACCATCCAGTCAGTAACCTCTCTGTAACATGGTAGACTGTCATTCACCATTCAGTCAGTAACCTCTCTGTAACATGGGGGGTTATCATTCATCATCCAGTCAGTAACCTCTCTGTAACATGGTGGGCTGTCATTCACCATCCAGTCAGTAATCTCTCTGTAACATGGGGGGCTGTCATTCACTATCAGTTAGTAATCTCTCTGTAACATGGTAGGGCTGTCATGTCACCATTCCAGGTAGTCACACCTGTCTGTAACATGGGGGGCTATCATTCACCATTTTCCAGTCAGTAACCTCTCTGTAACATGGGAGGGCTAATCATTCACCATCCAGTCAGTAACCTCTCTTGTAACATGGGCGGGGCTATCATCACCATCCAGTCAGTAATCTCTTGTACATGGTGGGCTGTCATTCACCATCCAGTCAGTAACCTCTCTGTAACATGGGGGGCTGTCATTCAACATCCAGTCAGTAACCTCTCTGTAACATGGTGGGCTGTCATTCAACATCCAGTCAGTAACCGCTCTGTAACATGGAGGGCTGTCATTCAACATCCAGTCAGTAACCTCTCTGTAACATGGTGGGCTGTCATTCACTATCCAGTCAGTAACCTCTGACAGGGGGTGTCAGTACCCATCCAGTCAGTAATCTCTGTAACATGATGGGCTTCATTCACCATCCAGTCAGTAACTCTCGTAACATGGGGGGCTACATTCACCATCCAGTCAGTAACCTCCTGTAACAGGGGGGGCTAGGCTCGGGGGGGGCTAGGGCTGCCATCATTCACTATCCAGTCAGTAAACTCTCTGTAAACATGGGGGGGTGGGGGGGGGGGTTCATTCACCATCCAGTCAGTAACACTCTCTGTAACATGGGGGACTGCATCCCATTCAGTCAGTAACCTCTCTGTAACATGGGGGGCTATCATTCCATCATCCAGTCTGTTAACCTCTCTGTAACATGGTGGGCTGTCATTCACAATCCAGTCCAGTAACCTCTCTGTAACATGGTGGGTGTCATTCACTATCAGTCAGTAATCTCTCTGTAACATGGTGGGCTGTCATACCATCCAGTTAGTAACCTGTCTGTAACAATGGGGGCATCATTTCACATCCAGTCAGTAACCTCTCTGTAACATGGGGGTATCATTCACCATCCAGTCAGTAACTCTCTGTAACATGGGGGGGGGTGGTATCATTCACATCCAGTCAGTAACCTCTTGTAACATGGGGGCTATCATTCACCATCCAGTCAGTAACCCTCTTGTAAACATGGGGGCTGTCATTCAAACATCTAGTCCAGAAACCTCTCTCTTAACATGGGGGCTGTACATTCAACATTCCAGTCAGTAAACCGCTCTGTAACATGGGGGGTGTCATCAACATCCAGTCAGTAACCTCTCTGTAACATGGTGGGCTGCAGTCACAACCCAGTCAGTAACACTCTGTAACATGGTGGGCTGTCATTCACTATCCAGTCAGAACCTCTCTGAACAGGGGGGCTTGTCATTCACTATCCAGTCAGGACATCTCGTAACATGGTGGGCGTCATTCACCATCCAGTCAGTAACCTCTCTGTAACAGGAGGGGCTACATTCACCATCCAGGTAGTAACCTGTCTGTAACATGGGGGGGCTATCATTCACCATCCAGTCTAGAACCTCTCTGTAACATGGGGGGGCTATCATTCACCATCCAGTCAGTAAAACTCTCTGTAACATGGGGGAGGGGGGGTATATTCACCATGCAGCTAACCTCTCTGTACATGGGGACGGCATTCACCATTCAGTCGTAACCTCTCTGTAACATGGGGGGCTATCATTCATCATCCAGTCAGTAACCTCTCTGTAACATGGTGGGCTGTCATTCACCATCCAGTCAGTAACCTCTCTGTAAACTGTGGGCTTGTCATTCACTATCCAGTAGTAATCTCTCGTAACATGGTGGGCTGTCATTCACCATCCAGTCCGTAACCTCTCTGTAACATGGGGGGCTATCATTCACCATCCAGTCAGTAACCTCTCTGTAACATGGGGGGGGCTATCATTCACCATCCAGTCAAGTAACCTCTCTGTAACAGGGGCGGGGGCTATCATTCACCCATCCATGTCAGTAACCTCTCGTAACATGGGGGGCTGTCATTCAACATCCAGTCAGTAACCTCTCTGTAACATGGGGGGCTGTCATTCAACATCCAGTCAGTAACCTCTCTGTAACATGGTGGGCTGTCATTCACAACCCAGTCAGTAACATCTCTGTAACATGGTGGGCTGTCATTCAACATCCAGTCAGTAACCTCTCTGTAACATGGTGGGCTGTCATTCACTATCCAGTCAGTAACCTCTCTGTAACATGGTGGGCTGTCATTCACCATCCAGTCAGTAACCTCTCTGTAACATGAGGGGCTATCATTCACCATCCAGTTAGTAACCTGTCTGTAACATGGGGGGCTATCATTCACCATCCAGTCAGTAACTCATCTGTAAATGGGGGGCATCATTCACCATCAGTCAGTAACCTCTCTGTAACATGGGGGGTGGGGGGGGGGTATCATTCACAATCCAGTCAGTAACCTCTCTGTAACATGGTGGCTGTCATTCACCATCAGTCAGTAAACCTCTCTGTAACATGGGGGGCTATTCATTCACATCCAGTCTGTAACCTCTCTGTAACATGGTGGGCTAGTATTCACCATCCTGTCGTAACCTCTCTGTAAACATGGTGGGCTGTCATTCACTATCCAGTCAGTAATCTCTCTGTAACATGGTGGGCTGTCATTCACATCCAGTTAGTAACCTGTCACTGTAACATGGGGGCTATCATCACATCCAGTCAGTAACCTCTCTGTACACATGGGGGGCTATCATTCACCTCACAGTTCAGTAACCTCTCTGTAACAGGGGGGGGGGCTATCATCACCATCCAGACAGTAACCTCTCTGTAACATGGTGGGCTATCATCACCAGTCCAGTCAGTAAACCTCTCTGATACATGGGGGCTGTCATCACAACTAGTCAGTAACTCTCTGTAACATGGGGGCTGTCATTCAACATCAGTCAGTAACCTCTCTGTACATGGGGGGGCTGTCATTCAACATCCAGTCGTAACCTCTCTGTAACATGGTGGGCTGTCATTCACAACCAGTCAGTAACTCTCTGTAACATGGTGGGCTGTCATCACTATCCAGTCAGTAACACTCTCTGTAACATGATGGGCTTGTCATCACTATCAGTCAGTAATCTCTATGTAACATGGTCGGGTCTGTCATTCAGCATCCAGTTAGTGAACCTCTCTGTAACATGGGGGCTATCATTAACACCAGTCAGTAACCTCTTGTAACAGGGGGCTAGTCATTCACTATCCAGTCAGTAACCTCTCTGTAACATGGGGTGTCATCAAATCCACGTCAGTAACTCTCCTGTAACATGGTGGGCGTCATTCACCATCCAGTCAGTAACTTCTCTGTAACATGGGGGGGGGGGGCTATCATTCACCATCCAGTCAGTAACCTCTCTGTAACATGATGGGCTGTCATTCACCACCCAGTCAATAACCTCTCTGTAACATGGGGGGCTATCATTCACATCCAGTCAGTAACCTCTCTGTAACGTGGTGGGCTGTCATTCACCATCAGTCAGTAACCTCTTGTAACATGGTGGGCTGTCATTCCACATCCCAGTCAGTACCTCTCTGTAAACATGGTGGGCTGTCATCACCATCCAGTCAGTAACTCTCTGTAAACATGGGGGGCTATCATTCACCATCCAGTCAGTAACCTCTCGTAAAATGGATGGGCTGTCATTCACACCAGTCAGTAACCTCTCTGTAACATGGGGGGTATCATTCCACTATCCAGTCAGTAACCTATCTGTAACATGGTGGGCTTTCATTCACCATCCAGTCAGAACCTCTCTGTAACATGGTGGGCTCATTCACCATCCAGTCAGTAACCTCTCTGAACATGGGCGTCATTCACCACCAGTCAGTAACCTCTCTGTAACAAGGTGGGGGGGCAGTCATCACCATCAGTCAGAACCTCTCTGTTAACATGGGGGCTGTCATTCATATCACAGTCAGTAACCTCTCTGTAACATGGAGGCTATCATTCACCATCAGTCAGTAACCTCTCTGTAACATGGGGGCTATACATTCACTATCCAGTCAGTAACCTCTCTGTAACATGGTGGGCTGTCATTCACATCCAGTCAGTAACCTCTCTGTAACATGGTGGGCTGCATCACCATCCAGTCAGTAACCTGCTCGTAACATGGGGGGGCTTCATTCACCACAGTCAGTAAACTCTCTGTAACAAGGTGGGCAGTCATTCACCACTCCAGTCAGCAACCTCCTGTAACATGGTGGGGTGTCATCACTATCCAGTCAGTAACCTCTCTGTAACATGGTGGGCTGTCATTACCATCAGTCAGTAACCTCTCGTAACATGGGGGCGTATCATTCACCATCCAGTCAGTAACCTCTCTTAATGGGGGGCTGTCATTCATACCCAGTCAGTAACCTCGTCTGTAACATGGGGGGCTATCATTCACCAATCAGTCAGTAAACTCGCTTCTGTAACATGGGGGGTATCATTCACCATCCAGTCAGTAACCTCTCTGAACATGGAGGGGGGCTATCATTCACCATCCAAGTCAGTAACCTACTCTGTAAATGGTGGGCTGTCAATTCACCATCCAGTCAGTAACCTCTCTGTAACATGGGTGGGCTTTCATCACTATCCAGTCAGTAATCTCTCTGTAACATGGTGGGCTTCATTCACCATATCAAGTAGTAAACCTGTCTGTAACATGGGGGGGCTATCATTCACCATCCAGTCAGTAAACCTCTCTGTAACATGGTGGGGGGGCTATCATTCACTCATCCAAGTCAGTAACCTCTCTGTAACATGGTGGATGTTCATTCACCATTCAGTCAAGTAACCTCTCTGTACATGGGGAGCTACATCAGCATCAGCAGTAATCTCTGTAACATGGTGGGCTGTCATTCACCATCCAGTCAGTAACCTCTCTGTAACATGATGGGCTGTCATTCACCACCCAGTCAGTAACCTCTCTGTAACATGGGGGGCTATCATTCACTATCCAGTCATTAACCTCTCTGTAACACGGGGGGCTATCATTCACTATCCAGTCAGTAACCTCTCTGTAACATGGTGGGCTGTCATTCACCATCCAGTCAGTAACCCTCTGTAACAGGTGGGCTGTCATTCACCATCCAGTCAGGAAACTCTCTTAACATGGGGGCTAGTCATTTCACTATCCAGCTCAGCTAACCTCTCTGTAAACATGGTGTCAGCCTGTCCATTCACCATCCAGTCAGAACCTCTCTGTAACATGAGGGGCTATCATTCACCATCAGTCAGTAACCTTCTGTAACATGGGGGGCTATCATTCACCATAGTCAGTAACTCTCTGTAACCTGGGGGGCTGATCATTCACCATCCAGTCAGTAACCTCTCTGTAAACATGGAGGGGGGGTATCATTCAATATCCAGTCAGTAACCTCTCTGTACACATGGTGGCTGTGATGTACTCATCAGTCAGAACCTCTCTGTAACATGGGGGGCTATCATTCATCATCAGTCAGTAACCTCTCTGTAAACATGGGGCTGTCATTCACATCCAGTCAGTAACCTCTCTGTAACATGGGTGGGCTGTCATTCTCACATCCAGTCAGTAATCTCTCTGTAACATGGGGGGCTGTCATTCACCATCCAGTCAGTAACCTCTCTGTTAACATGTGGGCTGTCATTCACCCAGTCAGTAACCTCTCTGTAACATGGGGGGGCTATCATTCACTATCCAGTCAGTAACCTCTCTGTAACATGGGGGGCTGTCATTCACCATCCAGTCAGTAACCTCTCTGTAACATGATGGGCTGTCATTCACCACCCAGTCAGTAACCTCTCTGTAACATGGGGGGCTATCATTCACTATCCAGTCAGTAACCTCTCTGTAACATGGTGGGCTGTCATTCACCATCCAGTCAGTAACCTCTCTGTAACATGGTGGCTGTCATTCACCATCCAGTCAGTAACCTCTCTGTAACAGGTGGGCAGTCATTCACATCCAGTCAGTAACTCTCTGCTAACCATGGTGGGCTGTCATAACCATCCAGTCAGTAACCTCTCTGTAACATGGGGGGCATCATTCACCATCCAGTAGTAACCTCTTGTAAACATGGGGGGCCTATCATTCACCTACCAGTCAGTAACCTCTCTAACATGGGGGGCTGTCATTCACTACCAGTCAGTAACACTGCTGTAACAGGGGGGTATCATTCACTACCCAGTCAGTAAACCTCTCTAACATGGGGGCTGTCATTCACTATCCAGTCAGTAAACCTCTCGTAACATGGGGGGGGGGGGTATCATTCACCCATCCTTCAGTAACCTTCTGAACAGGGGGCTATCATTCACCATCCAGCCAGGTAACCTCTCTGTAACATGTGGGCTGTCATTCACCACCAGTCAGTAACCTCTCTGTAACATGGGGGGGCTATCCATTCACTCATCCCGTCCGTAAACCTCTCTGTAACATGGGGGGCTATCATTCAATATCCAGTGCAGTAACACCTCTCTCTAACATGGTGTGGGCTGTCATTCAACCATCCAGTCAGTAACCTCTCTGTAACATGGGGGCTGTCATCACCATCCAGTCAGTAACCTCTCTGTACAATGGGGGGCTGTCATTCACCATCCAGTCAGTAACCTCTCTGTAACAAGGTGGGCAGTCATTCACCATCCAGTCAGCAACCTCTGTAACAGGTGGGCTGCATTCACCATCAGGCAGTAACCTCTCTGTAACATGGGGGGCTATCATTCACCATCCAGTCAGTAACCTCTCTTTAACATGGGGGGCTGTCATTCACTACCCAGTCAGTAACATTGTCTGTAACATGGGGGGGCATTCATATCCCAGCAGTAACAGCTCTGTAAATGGGGGGGGGGGGGGCATCATCATCCATCAGTCAGTAACCTCTCTGCGAACAGGGGTGGCATGCATTCATCCAGTCAGCATCTGTAAAAGGCGTCAAGCATCTCTCTGTAACATAGGGGGGCCTAGTCATATCACCATCCAGTCAGAACCTCTCGTAACAAGGTGGGCAGTCATTCACCATCCAGTCAGGAACCTCTCGTAACATGGTAGGATGTATCACCATCAAGGACAGTAACATCTCGTAACATGGGGGG